>NC_046661.1:71677328-71678417 GCF_010883055.1 Belonocnema kinseyi | reverse complement strand
ATAATACAAACTACAAAATAGCCTCGGAAAGGACTGGAACTTTTAATGACAAAAGGCATGCACACGGAAAATCTAAAGGTCATGTTTCAGGCGACGAAAGGACACTGGGTGTTTGGAATGCTAGGGGAGTAAATGATCTCAAGGTAAAAGAATTGCGTTAAACTATGGACGTGAAGAAACTAGATATTTTATGCGTGCCCGAAACAAAGAAAAAGGGATGCGAAACTAAAGACATAAAAAACGGCGTGTTGAAAGGCGGATTCGAAATATGGTCAGGAGTAGACTTTGAATCACATGGTAAACAAGGAGTAGGTATCATTTTGAATGAAAGAGCAAAGCAGCATCTCGGAGACCATGGCTTCGTGTCTCCCAGACTGCTGTGGGCTAGGATGAAAATAGGAATCAGAAGCCTATTTATTATAGCATGCTACGCGCCGGTTGATAGTGATCCTAGAGAAGTGAAAGACGCCTTCTGGAACACTTTAAATGACACAATAAACATCTGCGAACATGGGGAAAGAATAATTCTACTAGGAGACATGAACGGTTGGGTGGGCATCCAAAATCAGGATACAGAAAGAGTATTAGGTCATTTTGGGGATCTAGGAACAAATTATAACGGAGATAAATTAGTTGGGCTATGCTTAGAAAGGGGTCTGTTTATTACAAATACTTGATTTAGGCATAAAATGATCCACATGTACACCTGTTCTAAAGGAAATAGCCGCAGTATAATTGACTTTGTTGTTGCGGATGAAAGACTTAGAGAGTTAGTCAAAGATACAAGGGTATTGAGGAGTCCTCAATGCAATACTGACCATTACCTTCTGATCTCAAAATTAACTTAGGTCGGGGTTGGAGGAAAAAGAGGCCCAAGAAAGCAAAACAAACGCGAATCAAAATTGAGAACCTACAGAAACCGGATGTGCGCATAGATTTCCGAAATAAGATAATCGAAAGCATAGATAGGGCAACATGGGAGGACCATATAAAAAACAAAGATTTAGAGGGCGCCCGGACAATGTTACGGGATATCCTTGTTAGATGCACAATCGAAGTATGTGGTACCGCAGTTGTAGGAAGAATGTC
>NC_046661.1:71670053-71677228 GCF_010883055.1 Belonocnema kinseyi | reverse complement strand
ATAAGGGAGGGTTGGGAGAGGGGGTAAGTAGAACTGGAACCGAGAGAGTCGTCTTGGGTTTGTGTTTTTGTTTTCATGCTGAGAAGGTCACCAGCCTTCAGCGATATTAAAAAATATCACATTTGATTAATTCAATGTCAAATTTCCCCAAATTCCCAATTCAAAGGCCCAATTCCAAAAGAGTAAACATTTCGGGCTTAATTACTATAATGAATTACTTATGTTAGTTGTAATTCATTGTTAGGTACTCTGAATATAGGTGAAAGGGAAAAAAGTGTTTTCAAAATTTAAAAAAAATATGAAGATTTTGAGGTATCTTGAAATTTGGTTGGAGATACTCGAAAACTGACAATATTTTCAGGGTTTACAAACGGGGAATGATCCTCGGCCACCTCAACCTGAATCAAAAAACAAATTTCCAACATTAACAAAATCAAAATTTGTAATTATCTTGAATATGGTAAGAGAAACGTGAAAACTAAGTAAATTTTAAGGTTTTTAAAGAGAGGATTTGTCTTCGAGCAAATCGAACTAACTCAATAAAAAAAGTTTTTAATTATGAAAAAAGTTCAAATTTCGAGCAATATTCAAAATAGTGACAGATACGTGAAAAATGATAACATTTTCTGGATTTTATGAAGGGGGATGGTCTTTAGCCATCCCAAACTGAACAATAAACAAATTTTCAACATTAAGGAAATAAAAATTTTGAATTTCTTTCGAAAACTGTTTTCGGCAAACTTGAAATAACCCAATAGAATGTTTAAAAATATAAATAAATTAATTTTGACCTAGAAAACGGTGAACAGACTAAAGTAAGAGATACGCGTAAAGGGACAAAATTTTCAAGGTGTATCAGACCGATATGGTCCTCGGGCACCCCGAATTAGTATAGTATAAACAGTTTCAAAAAATAAAAATTTTGAGTTATATTGAAAACGATAAGACACGCGAAAACTGATAAAAAGATTCTAGATTTCATACGAAGGTTGCTCCTCATCCACCAAAAATTAACTCAATAAAAAGATTTTCAAAAGGAAAAAATCAAAATTCTGAAGTATCTCGAAAACCATAGGACATTCGCAGAAAATAAAAAAATAAATCATAAATAACAATTAGTATTAATATTGAAGGAACTTGATACATTTTGAGATTTCCGGAAAACATTGAAATATACGCGAAAAACAGATTCAAAAGATGTTTTGGGTGAGGCGCGGATTCATCGGATTACCCACATAGCACACTTTCCGAAAAAAAAACAGTACTGTCCCAGATTCGGATCTATATTTTTTCAGAGAAAACCTGGGACAGGCCTGGCTTTTTCGAGAAGTGTGCTATGTCGATTAAGTGCATAGTTGAAAAAGGAATAAAATGTGTGTTAGGATTTAAGTTTATTTTGACGCCCAGGTTCGAAAGAAATGAAAGTTAAGTTTAAATTGGTTTCCAGTTCACTCGGATAGAGAGAACGTTTGTTTTGGATTGGTGCGTGATTCATTCGGTTTGGTTTCGGAGTCACACTTATTCATTCGGATTAATGCCAGAATCAGTCAGATTCATTGGATTGAATTAAAAAAGTCCGCTTTATTTAAAAGAATTGGAAGCACAGATGAACAATGGATGCCGGATGCGTTCGTATTGAAGTTGGTACTAACATATGAATGAAGAAGGATTGATAAGTGAGCCTCGAATCCATTCGATTTCAATTTGGGGTTGATACGTGTATTGAGATTAAGATTTAAATTGGGGTTTAAAGACGGATTAATACGGGATGGAGAGGATTGACGAATTGCTTTGGATTGTTTCGGATTAATCTGAATTAACCCAAACTGCAAACATATTTCAGAAATAGATCGATCTCGTCATGTTTGAATAACGATACAAATGCCGCACTTATTCGGAGTCTCACTTACTAGATATGATTGAGTAATTTTCGTTGGAAAGGCGAACCTGTTACGTGGTAAGGAGCTTACTGAAATAATTATTTAAATGCATGTTTTAAAGACTTGAATTGAGTGAGTCATTATATACTATTAAGCCGCGAATTTAGAAAACTTTTTTAAAACTGAAAATAAAAAAATTAAAAAATCCGAGAATCGGCAAATGTTCCTGAATTCGACCATTTTTGAGAAGACGAAACTGTTTAGGACCCCCTCCCCCCCAAAAATAATAGATAAGGCCCGTATTGGACCCAAAGTTTTACATACATTTTACATACTCAAACAAACAATTTTACAAAGCATTTTATTATTGTAATTAAGCTTAATTAAGCTTTCTGCCTTAAACTTTTAATTTAGGCTTTATGAATACAGAGTCTCTCAATCAATTGCGGGACCAGTTTTGAACACTATTTACATGCTTTCATAAGTATGAACGCTGAGGTGTTTTCTTTTAGAAATTTTGTGATCGGAACGAGTAGTCGCAAATAAGGGCATGTGTACTATTCCGTCGTACCTCTTAGCAGCAATCGCTTGAGTACGCATTATGTGCCCTTAAAGAGACAACCATCTCTCTGGAAACCATCGCAAACCCCCAACTCCGTTCATCATCAGTCCTGGACCTCTACCGATATGAGTGGGTATAGGGTAGGTATAGGGTCGGTATAGGGTAGCTGTAGGGTGCGCGTTCGTCGCGGCGCGGTTTACTCGTCTTTCCGTCAGTACACGGTTCGACGTCGGTCGTGACCAACGTGTAAGCGTGGCTTGTCGACGGCGAGACGAGTTCGCGAAACATCGCGGCTTTCCTGTAACAATGAAATTTTCTCACGAGAAAAGTGATTCATTTTTCCCAGATTGCGTTTTTAGGGGTAAAAGATTGTGAGAACTTTGTCATACCCTCTTGCAAGATAAACTTGGTTAGAGTAGACATGTTTTAAATGGGATAAGCACCATATAATGATATGTTTTAGCGTTAATTAAGTAAAAAGTAGACTCACAAGTGATTAGCATTTACTTGAGTGAAAATCTGCCATATCATTTTTTAATTAGAATCAAACAAACTAGTCTCATGCGCCGATATTAACGGGTATTATATACTGGTCTTTTGGTGGAATTACAATTTAAAAGTATGCGTCCCTAGTATTTTTTAAAGATTTGAGTGATTTTGGCACGTTATTCGTCCCTCTGTTGCGGGAGGAATAGATCTATCTTGCTGAGAAGAATCTGGAAAATCCTGAGGGTATAATTCCTCGAAGTACAAACTTGTGTGTGGATTATCCTGCAAGTTTTAAAAGTTCAACCCAGGTTAAAGTTCTTTATAAGGCGACGGAGCACGTGGTGAAGGAAAAAGTGTGCTACTAGACGCGAGAAAGTCAAACGTGGTTTTGTTTGGGAATGAGTGCGTAATCCTGCAAGAGTAGAGATACTTGATTTTTTACTCAAGGGACTTTACATACTGTCTGATACAGCTATTTCATCTTGAACTAAATGTGCATTTATTGTTCTGATTCTTTAAATGTCATTTATAGAAAGGTTAATGTTCTATGCATAAATAATTAATCGACTGCAAAAAAAGGTTCCAATCATTGTTGGAAACTGGATTAGAGTTTAGATTTAGTGGAAATAGATTCGCGCGAGCCATTGAAATCTCTGAAGTAGGGGTCTGGAATTGTAGAGGTGCCAAAAATTGATAGGATACAAATTAATTTTTCGATATTAAAAGAAGAAATCTGGTTAATAACGCCCACTTTCGGAAATGACGATAGAAAAAACTGCAACAAAAATATAATCATGTAAAATTGATTGATAAGTTTGTAATTGAACGACTTTCCGGACTCGTATATATATGCAAATTTCAGAAAAAGACTTACAAACTAAACAACAGGTGTGTTTGATACCAAAGCATAAGGCTGAACTCTGGAGAAATTTGATCTGTTACCTTAAATATGAACATAATTACATATCTATAGTTTAACAATGTGAAAAATTCGAGTTTATTACTTACAAGTGCTTAAAATAGAACGTCGAAGAAGATAATCACCAACTGTCGATAATATTAATTAAAACTCTATTAATAAATTTACTTTTGAAGTGAAACAACATCCAACAATCAATTATTGATATCGGGAGTTTTTATACCGGAAATTTATGTGTCGGGTCTTGTTTTACGCAAGAATTTCAGTGTCTCTTTAAACTACATTATCTTACCATTTAGAAATTTATCACAGTGTTTAACCAAAGCTGAGGCAACGCAGAACTCCCTAGAGAGAAAAGGAAGAAAAAATGTGGTTTCTAATGTTTCTATTGGGACTAACAAAGGTGGCTGCCTATGTCGTCACTGCTACCACTTCGAAATTCAGCGAACAACCAGGTAAAGAAAGCTTATGAGTGTTTCAATAATATCATTGCCTGGGTGAAAATGGTACTCCTCCAAGATTCATATTGCATTATCTTCTTTTTAACAATTTGATTAAGAATATGGTATTTTGTTATCCGAAATAGCATGCGCCTTCTCTAATAAAATCTAAATTAGCTGTTGTTATGTGATATGATTTCTCTATGCATTTAAATAATTACATTTTTTAAAAGTATTCTATCATACTTTAAGTTCGACAAAATGTCTGACAAATATAACTGGATGACAACCCTAGTAAAACAAATTTCTTTAAAATACGCTGAAAAGATGAAAGTCACTACTTTTTTTGTTTCTCGGAACTTTATTCCTGAAATTTTGAAATTTTTGTGTGTTTCAAATCTGTATTCAACTAAAGGAGGAAATCCTAATATAATTAAATAAATAAATAGAAAATTTGGTACATAAATGCAATGATACAATATTGTAAATATAAAAATCCGAAAATCAATAATTTGTGCGAAAAATATTTAAATACATTAGTTGAGCTAGAATTGCGTTAAATGAAAAAATAAAGATATGTTTAATAAGGCTACAAATATAGAAACATTCGAACAGAAACTGAATACAAAATTTGATTTTAAACCCTGAAATTATATAGGTACCTGTCAAGAATTTTCTATATATTTTCGTCCTATGATTAAATAAAGTCAGTGATATCGATCATTGCTCAATTCGAAGATGAGGGTTTTCTCCAGAATGGATGTTTGATCTTCGTTGGAAAATGAAGCGACTATGCTTTTATAATGCATTATTTTTAAGCTGTTTCATGTCCACAATTTTTATGAATTGCATTAAACATCCTGAAATTATGTTTAGCCTATTGTGGACATTAGCAAATACACCCAACTAGGTCTGGAAAAAATGAGACGGCCGGAACCCGTTTTAGTTTTTTCTAGATACATAGAACACATTTTGGGATAAATAAAACTTCCCTTTTGTGGTAAGAAACTAGCTGCCAACTACATAATTATTGTCAAAAGACATTGCGAAAGAGTAAATATCGATTAAATCTGTATAAATAAATAAAAATAAATTTAAACGATATTAAAAGAATTCATCATAAAGCAATTCTTTGAAACTACGTAAAGCTGCTTGAAAGTAATATTTTAACTTAAATTAGGAATTATTATTTTTTAACGCACTCCTATCCTTGATCAAATGTAGTATTTCTCGCAAGCCAATTCAAATAGTTTATTCCATTCAACAGCATGATATTTAATTAGCGTGTTAAAAATATTTTTCCAATATATAGAGGGTTAGCAAGAGTACATGAAGGTAGAAAAATATCGAAATCCCATAGCTGAAAATCGATGCTTACCAGTATATCTGCTTGAGCGTACCATAATATTTCGTTAAGTTTAAAAGAATATCTGGTTATACACAGAATATTTTATTTCCAAGCTACCAAAAAACTGTCTACTAAAATATTTCCGGGTAATCTTGTCAGAAATTTTAGTTAAATTTACAACAAAAAAAAAAATAATAGTGAGGGCATATTTTACATTTATTTCTGGTTGGTTTAACCAAAATTTGTTTTTAGTGCACTCTCAGTTCATTGTGAACTGATTTCAGTGTACAAATAGCCACAATTAATAAATAAATTTCTGATGCAAAATAGTATTTCAGAGACATTCTACCACAAAATTTTTTTTCCTGAGTCTTGGATGCCAATATGATTTTTTAATTTATTTTTTTCCGCTTAAACCGAATATGCAACCCGTTTAAACCCTACACGTCAGGATTCTGACATTACCTCAAAAACACCCAATAAACAACTGAAACCACAAAAATTATTTACCCTGTACCATTTTCAACCTCCACCCCTTAATCTGGTAACCCTATAACCTCATGGCTTCATAATCCCCTTACCTCGTAATAATATAACCCCATAACCTCAAAACTACGTAACCTCATTCAGAACAAAAATCTTGTTTGAGAAAACAGAACAATTTCTTAAGTTTTTCTTGTGCACCAAAGTGATAGGTAGTAGCTCTATATCCCCGAAATCGCATCACTCTATAACCTGAAAACCCCTTCACTTTTTTTATTCTAAATTTCTTTTATCAGTATCAACGTCAGTATAGCCATGGTGACGATTTTATTTATCTTTTCGAACCCTCTTGTCTTCGAAAGATCTGTGCAATGGATTTCATCTATGCTCCTTGCCACTTTTAAGGATCCAACAGAAATCTGCCATCATATTCGTATTTCATCTACCATGGTAACGTCTTTCCATTTTCTTGATACTTGATGGAAGCGTTCCCCTTATTCCTCACTGTAATCTCTAAGATTTCCTGGGAAGTTTTCCAAGTGGGGGTCAAGAAAGTGTAGCTTGTAACTCTTAAAAAAATAGTAATGAAGTAGACCTTGTTCATGACTTCATTCACGTAAATCTTATGTTTTCGGTTTTTCGGGTTTTTAAGGTTATGGTGTTATGGGATTTCGGAGTTATAGACTTACTTACCCATGGCTATGTTCCACACGAAAAACTAACGAAATTGTTCTGTTTTCCCAAACAAGATTTTTCTTCTGAATTAGGTTACGGGATTTTTAAGTTATAGGGTCTCATTATTTCGAGGTAAGAGATTATGAAACCATGAGGTTATTGGGTTACCAGATTAGCGAGAGGAGAGAGAACATAGAACAGGGTAAATAATTGTTGCGGTTTCAGTGGTGTATTGGGTGTTTTTGAGGTTATGTCAAAATACTGACGAGTAGGGGTTAAACGAGTTACATATTCGGTTTCAGCGGGGGAAAATACATAGCAATAACATATTGGCATCCAAGACCTAAAAGAAAAAAAATTGTGAGCAATAATAAAATAT
>NC_046661.1:71662291-71669953 GCF_010883055.1 Belonocnema kinseyi | reverse complement strand
ATAAAATATTATAATAAATAAAATCTATTGCAATTGCAACCAATATTGCATTGCTAAAAGATGTAAATACCGGCAAAAAAAATCAAGCATAATTCCAAATATCATGTCAACATTTTTCTTAAAAATAAATATTGGCACATATTACACTCTGTGCTTCAGAATGGGCCTGAATAAAAATCCAAGTTTGTTATGACAAAAAAAAACTTTATTTTTTCAACAATGCGTTCTCTGCATCTGAAGTCAACTGAAACGAGTTCGAGACACTCATTTTACCCATACTTATAAGTTGGTTGCATTTAAGGTTTGAACAACCGTTGGGCGCTTTCGCGTTGGAAGCCTAAAATGAATGGTCGATATCAGACTTCGAATCTGCAATTGAGAGTTCTGTCCGAAAATCATGGCTCCAGAAAATTGGACACTTTTCGTTTTAGTAAATTGACCCTATAGTTTAGTCCTTATTAAAATCCAAAAAAGATCCCACAAACCAAGCTTCTGCTAGGGAAAATTTTTTACAATTTTTTTTTTTTTTTAATATCTCATTTCAAATGCACTTTAGAGCCAAAGTAGTCATATAAAAAGTTGTAGAGCACACGATTTCCTATCACTTTTTTATAAATAAATTTTTCTTATATTAACAGTTTACGATTCATGGCAGATATAGCGAAGCACTTTTTTGTAATTTGCAAAGAATGTCAAATTTTGCCTTGAGATCTGAAAGAGTATTTATTGTTAATGTTATTATAATACTATTATATATAATTAATTTATCATTTATACCCATACATTAATGCACTCACACACGTACATGCGCAAGTATCTATGAACTCATCGATATGCATGGAATATCCACAATACTAGTTTTTGGCATTTTTGTTTAAATGTGGTATCTCCAGTAGGCCTAATCCACAAGTTTTTTTTTACAAAAGCAGAAAACGATCTTCAGTGTTATTGAGTGCATGAAGTTTTTTTTTAGTCTTTTAGAGCACCTGAGTGGGTCTTGTAGACTTCTTTTTGAAGACCTGGATGGGCCAGTTTGATTATTATATACCTAAATGTCAGCAGAATGTTCTTCAGGATCACCCTCCTCTTCCTCAGTTTCGTGTCTCTCTTTTTCCTCCTCCGCTAAAATTATAGCATGCACTAGTCGAGTGTATTTGCTCTTCCATTTATTCAATTTATTTTTTAAACAAATAGAACGTCGAAATTGGACATATTATGAATATTTTTTTTCCCAGAAGAAAAGACTTAGGAGAAGTCGCTATCTATCAAAATTATTGCAGATATATTTCAGGAACATGAATATTAGGTTTAAGATGTCGCTTAATTGTTATAAACAATTATTATAAACAATTACTTTTATACAGTGCTTAACCACAAAAAGTTAATCTTGATTACAAATGCCTGAATATCTTGTAGAAGGAATATTAAGAATAAAATAACCATTACTTAACAATTACCACTATTATAAGTATTTTGATAAACAAAGTCTGTTACTTTATTTTTTCGAAGATGTTTTTCTCATCAATTAACTTTTAAATTAATTCTAAATTATAATAAGTAGCTGCAAGAAATATAAATGTTAAATATTTTTATTGTTAATAACAATATTATAAGCAAATAAAAAATTCAAGCGTTTCCTGTCGGAGGAGATTATTTTTTCTACTAAATCATGTTGTAGTTTTCTAAGTGATTATAATACATTAAGAAAGTGTGGCAATAGCTCGCTATTATATTTAATTACGCACTACTATCGAGCTGCATTAAAATAATCATTACAAAATAACCGCTTATTCAGATGCAAACTTGCTACAGATGACTGTTTATTAAAAATATTGTTAATAAAAATAACAGTAGTGAGTTTTTGCCACACTTTCTTGATGAGTTATAACCCCTTAAAACACCGCAATGATTTAGCAGAAAAAATCATTTTTCTCTAATGGAAAACGTTAAATTATTAAATTTTTTTATAATATTGTTATTAACAATGAAAATATTTAACATTTATATTTTTAAAGAAATTTATTATAATTTGGAATTAATTTAAAAGTTGGTTGACGAGAAAAACATCTTCGAAAAAATAAAATAACACAATTTGTGTATTAGAATATTTATAATAGTGCTAATGGTTAACTAATGGTTATTTTTCATTCTTAATACTACTTCTACGAGATATTTAGGCATTTGTAATCAAGATAAAGTTTTTTTGTGTTAGTTGAGCACGGTATGAAAGTAATTGTTTATATTAATTGTTTATGACAATTAATCTAAATCTTAAACCTAATTTTCATGTTCTTAAAGTAGATCTTCTCTTAAGTCTTTTCTTCGGAGAAAAAAATAATATTCGTAAAATTCCCAATTCTGACGTTCTATTTGTTTAAATAATAAATTTTACAGAGTGAAATAATAAAATCTGGCCTAATGACGTTCTGCAGAATTTAATTCCGAGCATAAACAAAAACATCAAAATTGGTCAAGATTGGTTGGTAGTCTGTAGTAGATTATGAACAGCAAATTCCCGATTCAACACAGTGCGCTGCACCATGCTTATTTTTTAATATAACTATCTGAAGAACAGTTTTCAAAGTTTCAGGAACAAGTATACTTACATGTTGTAAAAAATGTTTCGAAGACAGATGCTGGTTTGTTTCATATAACTGCGATCTGATGTCCTTCAACAATATTAGTGCTGTTGCTTCAACAATCCTTCTCGTTCCTTCTGTTTATCCAGTTTCTTGTTTTCATAAAAAGATTCTAATTTCAAGATAAAATGTAACATTCTTTGCAAATTGCAAGAAAGTGCTTCGCTTTTCTCTACCATAACTCGTAAACTATTATTATGAGAAAAATTTGTTTGTTACAAAAGTAATAGGAAATTGTATGCTCTACAACCTTTTATATAACTGCTTTTGTTATAAAGTGAATTTGAAATGGATATTTTCAAAAAACGAAATTTTTGACACCATTTTGAGCGCAATTTTGGTAGCAGGAGTATGATTTATGGGATCTTTTATGGGTTTTGATTAGGGCCCCAAAATGAAGATAATTGCCAAGCTTGGTCTTATTCTGACCTTTTGTAAGGTAAAACTACATATTGACTGGTCTACTATATCCCGCGAAGCTTTCGGCAAGAAGCCGCTAAGGGTATTCACACAAGAAAATACGTGTGCAGTATGCTGGAAACGTCTCACGCACGAGCCATCCGTGCGCAAACAAAGAGCGCCATCCAATCGAGTGCGATCTGTCGTGCTGCCGCGGTGCGAGCTGCTTACGTACCGTTCACCTATCGGAATGCCACTCTAGAAGTAGAATTTTTCAACGTTGCCAATTTGGTTTTGGACAACCGCAGGATTTCGCCGGGAGCGGGTGCTAATCTGGAAAATTGCACTTGCTCCCAGCGAAATCGCGGTAAAATTTCAGCCAAAACTACGTCTCACGACCGTGAGATAGGTGGTTACGGTCTGTAAAGGAATCAATACGACGATCCAGCAAAAGCCTCGTGCACCCTAAGAATACGGAGCGACCCAAGGACAACCGCCTCCTGCATTTTTCCCGCAAGTGTTATCCACAAAATACACATAAATAACTACCAAGCTTGTCAGAGATATTCGAAATATTAGAAACATATTTCTTTCTAAAATAGCTTCCAATATCGGAGTTTTTTCATAATGATAAGCACTATCCCCTCTCCATAAGCAGACGAATATTAGCAGCGTCGCAAGTTCTGCTTTTTGAGTGGCGGTCCGATAGGTGAATATTACGCAGCTAGCATACGGCTCGTGCGTGAGCCATTTCCAACATACTGCAAAGGTATTTTCTTTTGCGAACACCTTAACGCTGGGAACTTATTAACGTAAGATGTAGTCACGGTATACTAGCGTAGAAATGACACAGTCCTGGCACGCGAAAATTCAAAAGTTTGCACTTTTGACAAGAACTGTTCTTCTACATTTCTGTCAAAGTTTCAGTGCATTTTCTTGTCGAGTAGATGTTGCCAAAATCCTTTACACTCTGTCATCTTTACTTTGGCTTTCAGAAGTGAGGTATCCAGATGAAGTAATGCACTTTCGTTACCTCCGATGTTAAAATTAATACCAAGGATTTCGGCCAACTGCCCCGCGGCTTTTTAAAGGGACGCTCCTTTGTCAATCCTTTCGTGTTACCTGACCATCCTTAGGAGATGATATCTGCTATTTGCATTGATTTAAGCTGTACTGAAAACAATTAGGTCATAAAGTTATTGGATATTCGGGAGTCCGCGTCCGCGTTGATGGGTTGATATATACAAGCGTGGACGGAAGGATTAATATGCAAACTCTTATGCATATGCATGATCTTATGCGTTGCGATACGAAGGGCTAAAAGCAAGCTCGTTCTTCGTTCATTAAACCACTCCAAACGAGTAGAGTGGAACCAGGATGGTAAGCATGTTAGTCGCAGATATCCTGTTTAACGCCGAAATATTTAACGACCAAATTTGTTGAAGAAGATGCTTGTACTGTTCTTCAGAGAGTTTCCATCATTGATGTTACGTCTTAAATGCGGCTTTAAAGGTACACTCTAACAACACTTATATCCACAAACCTAGGGTCATCGGGAACGACAGTAATCTGACCTTTCTTTAGATGAATCTTGGCACACTTGTCCAATCTAAAATCCATACCAATCTCTTCTGTGTACACCTTCACAAATATTAAAAGTAGGTTGATGTTTGTTTGCACCAGAAGCATAAATATCTAGGTCATCCATATAAAATACGAGATATTGAGGTGGAAGTGTGATGCAGAAAGGCAGAGGGCTCATGGTATCGCCATAAAGACTTTTCCCTGGAAGATGACGTTGTTCATGATAAACACAATACTTTCCGAATGCGATAGAAGATCTAGTTTTCTAAAGGGGCATCAATCGCTATATGCATTTCACTATGTATGGATGAAATTTCAAGATGTTCAACATACATAATGTACGTCTATGAGAGCTGGCATCGAAAGCCTTCTGCTGGTCTTTCCAGGCCATTGGCAAGATTTTGTCAATTAGTATTTTCTCTCGTCATTCTGCTACAACTTTTTTCGAGCAACGCTCTTCGTACATCATGCTCCACAAAGGCATACCATGGGTTGGACTAGTTACCTTTTTTCGGTAGAAGTATAGTGCATTCTAACGGCACAGAAAAGTTCTTTGTGTCCCTTGGTGCTTTTCTTTACCTCTTCGGGAGTTATTGATGGTCATTCCTTCTTAGATGTTACGAGGTTATCGCAAACCTGTTTGAAGTGTATCATATTGTTAGTATCTTCTTTTAATTTCAGTTTCTTCAGGATCTTGTATACCTTTCTCCAAAAAGTCTCTATATCATTAGGCTTGGATGGATTTTTTTCTTAGAACCAGATAGATCGCGGAAAAGCCGTGATAGGTAGCGAGAAACTGTTGATTCTTCCTGGCCCAACTCTCCCTCTTCTGTATTCTCTTCCTTGCGTTAATTAACGCCCTATTTTGTCAGAAATGTGATTCTTGATTGTCAGCAGCTTTGACTTGTTCAGTATTGGATAGTAGAGCCTTAGTTCTTAGGCGAACTTTCAAACCCTTTTTGTGCACGGTCTACTTAATATTATGTAGTCGATCGTACACTGAACACGGGACGCATTCTGTCTTGTCCATAAAATCTTCTTGTTCAGTTGATGCAAGCTTCTTTTTGTCTTTTGATCCATGGCTGGATTTAGCCTTCGACTTGAATCAGCCAAAGCTCTTGCAGCACCATAAACTGAACAGTTGATAGTTCAGAGCTCGAACTCATCCAAGATATCCTTATGAAGAGAGGCATCGATTTTACTCAGATCGTGGGGTATAGGAGGAACCTGCATGTCGATCTTCTTCCTTGTCCTTAAATCGCGATCATCTCTTAAAACGTGTTTGCGTTTTGCGGTTAGTATTGATGTCGCTTTTTTATCTTTGTCTGCGTCTTTTTCAAACAGCGGTTTTCGAAGCGCTTTGCATACAATTTTATTTTTTTCAAGAGGCTGGCACGTTGATTTGGCGATGACTGATGCGAAACGTACCGGAACTCTGGGTGTTTATAGCACCATAGATTGTGCATACATGTCATAAAGCCTCCATGAGCGGGTATAATGCTGGAATCGTAGCAGTTTAGCATTTCAACCTTGAGTTGTTTCGTTAATTCAATGTACGCGTTTCACCGGTTCTTTGTCGTGTTTCCATCTAAATTATTTTCAGCACCCCGAACTCTAGGGTGATTGGCATTGTTTACAGACCCATTGTCGGGTACTCTGTGCGTTTGATCCTTTTAAACCGCATCTACAAAATTTTGTTTTTTTTTCGTGATCTTATTGATGTTCCCACAAGCAGCTACCGAAAGGGTACGTCCATTCTTGTAGAACTTTGCATGCAAGCAGAAGGCTGCATACTCCAGGAGGTCGCCCTCTGTTCCAGAGTCACAGTTTAAGACACGTTACCCAGATGCCATTGAGCTTGCGGCACGGTTTTTAAGCCTCCGCTTAAGGGTTATTTCTTCAGGACTATCCCTGGGCTAGAGTAATCGAAATGGAATTCAGGATTTTGGTGCTATCGTTAGTTTGTAAATCGCTGTTTTATATTTGTAAAGAATTAAATATTTATATACAAATTTGTAATGGTTATTAAGGTGCGAAGTAATTCGTGAATCATTTATTCAGACGTAAGCAGAATATTTGGGGAATCCAGTCTCACAACTTTCCAACATACACACGAACTTCAAAGATACTATAAGTCCGCAAATGCGTGAGAATGTACACAGCCCTACTATGCGCACACGCATGCCGAGCTCAAGGCAAAACGAACTTGCGTGCGCCTGACTTTCAAATAGGGCTGGGGAAGAGGGGAAACAATTCCGCTCGCTCCCTTGGAGTATGGATATAGTTTACACTGAAGGGCATACATTTTGAATATTATACCCTACTTTCTGAGTGTCTGACACTGACCGTCTATTCAATCTCTTCTATTGAAAAATTAGCCTGCTAACCTAAAGTTCAATTTCGTTGTGGCACTTCACATAAACATCACGGTCGTAAAAATTTGCTTCTAGTGAGAACCTGCGGTGTCCATGAGCGTCTTTTCCGTCGGCTCAAAGTCGGCCCGAGATTTTAAAATTCGGTCTAGCGAAATGATCACGTTGGGCCGCGGTTTTTGCCGACCATCGGCCTTATATGAGGACCCAAGGTTGGGCCAGTGTGTTTAACGATATTAGCATAGCGTTGAGCCACAATGGAGGGACAACTTTGCTTTTCAATATAATTTTAACACCTACTATTACTATACTCGGACTATATAACAAGAAAGGTATTTAAAAAAATGATTGTGAGCACTTTGTCTATAAATGTTAATGTTCCTGCTTCGATTGAATACATATATTACATTTTTAAACATTATATTACAAATAAAATTTCTAACCCTATAGGGTTTCGTACCTACGTCCATATACTTGAATCTATTACATAGACATCGGGTGTCCTAACTATGATTCTATACCCACATAATCGAAAGTCAATGAAAAAACCAACCTTATAAGACACAGCATATAACAGTTGAAAAAACAACAACAATTTTTTAACTCTTTTTTTCATTATTTTTATTTATTATTATGCTACATCATGTAGATGCAAAATAAATTAACTG
>NC_046661.1:71658093-71662191 GCF_010883055.1 Belonocnema kinseyi | reverse complement strand
TTAAATTTATTCCAATTTTTAGTGTTTTGTAGCCCCGGGCACTAATCCCATTCTTGCGGTCGTAGCGACCAATCTGCGACAGTTTATATGTGTGATGGTCGGCCCAAAGTTGAGCTAGAATTAGGCCGGCAGTCGGCTTTTCGCCCACCGGCGACGTCAGGTGCCCACATCGAGCCATGGCATCTTAAAAATACCTTATTCGGGACAACTCTGGTCAGGAGTTATTCACAAAATACGTTACACGTTCAGGGAGGTGAAGTCTGCTAAAGTATCCTCCTCCATATTGAAACCAATTGAAAAAGTATGATGCGGAGGGGGAAGTGTAAGAAGTTCCTGAAAAATGTATTTTGTGACTGGCCCCTTGCCGTAGATTGGGTACCAAAGCAGGGCCGATCGTGGGCCGATAGCCAAGCTCTGGCACCTGCTTGAATTTCGCACCTGGGTTACTGGGCTGAACATTGCCTTGAATTTCGCTTATAGTGGGCCCAACTTTAACTGCCGGTCTACGGCGCGGCCAAAGTCTGTCCGAATTTAGATCGACTGTCCTACTCTGGGTGCCGACGTAAATTTGCAAGTAAACCCTTTCTATAAAAACCTGATATATTGAGAAAATTGTATCCCTTTGAGGTATTTTCTTGAAATAACTAAAGCGTTTTAGGTATTTAAAAAAGTCTTAATTTTAAGCATAGGATTATTATTTATATTGTTTATAATTTATTCAGGAATAAAAATAAAAATAAATTAAACTAGTATAATTAAAAAGAATTCGTCTCGAATCTATTATGTTAGATCTGGTATTACTATGAAAACTATGTTAGAAGGTTGTTTCAAGGCCGATCTGGAGTGTATTTCTTGTTACAACTAAAGTTTCTGCCAGTGAAACAAATAATTTATATCTTTTTATTCAATTAACAGAAAGTGCAGGTTCAACAAAAACTGGGCATATTTTATTTACAATTAAAGAAGCCTTTATACAGAAACCTAAATATCGTCGATAATATTTTTGTAAACGTATCTTTGTCAGTGATACTTACATTTTTGTAATCTTCAATTGATGAGTTATGGTAAGTAATGTGCAACTACCTTTTATGTATCACAATTTTAAACTCTACATAAAATTGAGTTTAAGGATTCTATTGGAATATTTAACATTACTTTTAAATAAGGTTTTGTCAATTGAACTTAAAGTTCCTATACAAAGATAGAACGGTATGTTTTGGAATCAAGTATACTTGTAAGATAAAAGGTTTGTTACTTATAATATTCATTAAAAAGTTTATATGCGAATTACTTATTCAAATGATTTGATTCATTTGATAAAGATTGAAAATCGCTGTTTATGAAATATTTAATATAATAGAGGAGGTGGCTCGAATATGACACAGCAACTCCTTATCGATGGATTGCCGGGACTTTGTGAATTGAAATTGAAGTATTAAAAGGTCATTTGAAAGATTATTGAATAACCTTTCGAAAGGTTAGGCTGCTGTTTTCATATTAATAGTGGTTCTCTTTTAAGTAAAGATTGTTGAAAATATGATCTTTTAAAAAATCGAAAAAGGGTGGCTCGAATATGGAACTCCTAAAAAAAACAAAATACGCAAAAAATAAGCAAGTAAACGATAAAAAATATTTACTAATGTAATTTTGAAGAATATAATCTGCAGCGAACCTATTGATAATAGTCGCTGATCCATAAGGCCGATAATCCCTCGATGCAACCACTCTGGGATCAATCGTTGCAGGCAGTACACTCTACCAAGAATTCCTCTGCTAATAAAGTATGCAAAAAAAGTGTGAAATATTCGAGACGCTGTCTACAAAATATTCATGTCTAGAAATCATCAAATCTAAAGAAAAGTGACTCCATATCTCCTTTAAAATACTATTTCACCAATCCTAGTGTGCTACTGAAAGCAACATTCAATAATAAAACTTCATTCACGAGATGATAAATAGACATTTAAGGCTCATCTGAAATGAACTCGAGGATAACAGTTTTTATATTTTTTATCTCACGCTTTCAATAATGCACATCGATCAATGAAACTTACAATGCTTTCTACTACACTGAAAAGCTTTTGCCTGAAATAACGGAAATAATGCGCTTCAAGTAGACAGGTCAACTTTTAGAAGCTCTTGTATTGTAAAATTTTCCTAGAAAATTTCGAATTATTTCTTATTTATTCTACAAGGCCTAAAGAACTTACAACTTTTACAAAAATGTTACATTTTTATAAACCTGACTATGAAGTAGTTTACAATAACAATAATTATCTTCAATACTGCTACACCTAGCAAAACGAGCCAAATCTCTTAATGTTAGAAAAAGGAAAAGCATTAAAAACATATAAATAGGTTGCATAAAACAATGAACTTAGGATAACTAAAAATTCATAAGCCCGCCCGGTTCTTTGAATGTGCCACTATACACTTCAATGAAGCAAACATCTCTACTGCCACATTATTAATCGAACATTTTTATTTGGTTGTATTAACAGAAAATTAATATATTTTTTTACATTTTGTTCGTTGTCGTAGGTGTAGTAGTACTGCAGATCATTTTTTTCTTAAGGCTTAGTTTCTTAAGGCTTTGGAGAATAAATGAGAACACATTGAAATTTTCTAGCCAAATTCGACAATACGGGAGCTTTCCAAAGTTGACCTATGCGCTCCAAGCACATTATTTCGGTGCTGTTTGGCAAATAAAGGATGATAGTTCCTTACAATATTTTTGCACAATAATAGTTAAGCATGCAATCAATCCAAAATGAAGACACATTGACATGTACTGTGGGGTTTTTTTTTACAATTTTCTTTTCTCAGATATTCAAGCCCAAAGTGACCGACCTCCATGAAAAAATTAGAGAGTAGTTTAATTATTTTCAAGTTCCAACTCTGAATGAATTTTAAAACCACATGAAGACTATTTTATGCTTAAATTTGAGATTTTGCCAAATATTTTAAAGACGTCAGAAGTGCAGAGAAATAACCTAAAAGTATTCTATATTCTTTAACAAACTCATCTCTTAGAGAAACTTGACACACAAAAAAAACATGTTTCTCCTACTTTTTAACGATTCTTTTTAGGTTAGTTTTTCTAGTATTATGTCTAACATGAAATTGAATCTAAACTGTGAGAAATACTTTTTTAATTTAATTACGTCCCATTTTACAAGCTTGTTGTTGTTAAATGAACATACATCTTCATATGAACATAGAATCGAATTTAATTTAATTTTAAAAGGGTTCGATACTTTTCTTTATTAGATATTTAAAACGTTTAAATATATTTAAAAGTAATATAAAATAAAGAAAAGTCGTCTGCAAAAACGATTTAATCTATGCTTGCAAGTTGAATTATGGACTACGCCGAGCAGGTTGGCATAATTTCAGAAGAACAGGCAAGCTTTAGAAGGAGAAGGGGGACACTGGACCACATTTTTACTTTAGCGCCACTTGCAAATATTAATGTAGGCTTAAATAAAAAGTGCGCGTTTATCATCTTTGTTATTTTTGAGCGCGCTTTTGACGTCAGTCAACTACAACAAGCTTTGGAATAAACTTCACCACTTAGGCTCAGGAGGAAAAATAATCAGAATCCTACGACAAATTTACGACAAGGCGAAATTGATTGTCAAATGTCGCAAGAAATATTTAAAACCTATGGACGTTAAGAAGGGAGCGTCGCAGGGGATCGCCTGAACCCGCTTCCGTTGATTTTGTTTTATATGGAACTGAATTGATTAAAAACAAAAATCATGTGCAAGTGAAAACACAATTTTTTCAAATACTATATAGATAGTTAAAAAATACACCAAACAACTTTATATTGTAAGAAACTGGCATAACTACTTCAAAACTGAATGTTATTAAGCGAGCAATGAGCTGGTAATGCAAAGTCCATCAAATGCCGGACAAGAGGCTCCCAAAGATTTGTTACAAAAGCCTTGTTGAATTAGGTAAGCAAAATAAAATTAAGCCCTGCTACAATTGGGTACGAGGGTAGTTCAATAAGTCCGTAGAATGACCAACAGATGGCGCGCGAATCGCTCCAAATCATCTGTTTTCAGTCAGCACCACTCCCGACTAGATATA
>NC_046661.1:71650742-71657993 GCF_010883055.1 Belonocnema kinseyi | reverse complement strand
GTAAGTGCTTATTTTGAGGAACTTCCGAAAACGCACTTTTCTGAAGGATTAAAAAAACTTGAAAAGCTATTGACCAAGTGTATAGAGCTCCAAGGAGATTATTTTGAAAAATAAAAAAAAATTTACCCAAAAAAAATTGTTTTTATACTTCATTCTAAGGATTTATTGAACTACCCTCGTACCTCAAATCAGAGTAATTATCGAGGCAACAGGACTGCCCTCTTTGGTCATAAAAATACGCGGTTTCTGGAAGAGAGGCGAACATAGGGTGCGATAGTATTATAAACACTTGGGAAAATAACTGAAAAAGATTCACCATCGGTAGGTCTATAAACTTCGGTTATAACCAAATTTATATTTATTTATATTTAAAGTTCGAATTACCATTTAGCTAAACTAGCAGCATCAGACAACTAAGACTGGTATCTCAATCTAGAAACAAAATTATTTATGGGGGAAGCACATACAATATTGACACGAATGATAATTGCACCATTTGTAACTCCGATGCTCGAGAAACACTTAGTTATTTTCTTTCGTACTTTCCGATTTATGAACCCATCATGTAAAGAACAGTTCCTAAAGCCCTACGTGGATAATCGTATGTGCGACAATACCAAGTCTGTGCAGCAATTAATATGTGTAAACAGTGAGCAGGATTTGAATGAAGTATATTACAATGTTAAAGTTCGTTAAATCACCCTCCATGTGTTAAGGCCCTTCCTCAGGCTTGAAAATTAGCCCATGTATTACTTAACCAAGCTTTTCTCCTACAATTCTCAATTGTTTGATTTCATATTTTAACCATAGAATATAAATGTCTAAATACAGAATCAAACAGATTTTTTTTTCGTAAAATGGTCTGAGGCTTGTTTTATTCTAATTAATTGAAAATGTATGCATTTTTGCGCCTAGAAGTAGCAAACCGCCACCATGAGTGTACTTATGGTGAATGGAGTATTGGGGCCTGTGTCTCTCTATGAAACTGCAGGTGGTCTAGTCTAGAGTGTTGTTTTTTTCGACCATACTTAAAACATCGTAAAAGTTCGGATCAAGACCAAGATTGAGATTGAGTGCCTGTCATGCCTCACTCAACTTTCCTATTGTTAGAGATTCCAGCCGGTTTAAAGAAATTAAAAATGATTCAATATTAAGGAATTTAATTTTAATATTCTGCATTCGGTTCATTACATAACGATGTGACGATTAAAAAAAGATAGAAGAAAATCGGTTAATCCGTTCAATTTCTGGATATACCCTTTTTCTCTCTTCTCCGTTTGCACGACAAAGAATACTGAAAAAAAGGTGCTGCGCCTAGAATTGGAAATTGTTGAATTGGAAAAGTATGGAATGTCCATTTATATTACGAAGTGTTTGAACGTCCGGAATATTCCGTAAAATTAACCAGCGACTTATTTTGGGTTAATGTTACGGAATTTTCCGTGCGATTAGACCTCCCGGAGCGTCAGGGATATTGGTACCGAAATTTCCGTAATACTAGTGATCACTAAAATAATGTTGGTTTCCAAGGTGGCTGATTGCTGAAATAGTGTTGGTCAAACTTCGACCCTTTTTCCAAGGTTTCGTTGGTCAAACCACTACCTCTTTCCAACATCGCATGGGCGGTGGGAAGATATCACTGGGACTGGTCACAGAAATAATTTTGTTTAAACCCCTACCCCTTTGCATCGTTGCGTAGGGTTGGATGGCACCCCTGTGACTAATCACTGAAATAATGTTGGTCAAACCCGTACCGTTTCCCAATATTTCGTTGAGGGCTGGATCGTACCCCTGTGACTGATCACTCAAATAATGTTTGACAAACACCGACCCTTTTCCAAAGTCTCGTGGGTGGCGTGAGTGCACCCCCGTGACTGGGCACAGAAAGAATGTTGGTCAAACCCCTAGCCTTTTCCATCATCGCGTGGGGTGTGGGAAGGCATCCCGGTGATTGGTGACAGAAATTATGTTGTTCGAACCCCTACCCCTTTCCGAAGTTTCATGGAGGGCTGGATTTCACCCTTTTGACTGGTCACTGAAAGAATATTGGTCAAACCCCAACCCTTTTCCAAGGTCTCGTGACAGTTTATACTGTGTTAAAATTTTACGAAAATTATAAATATATTTCCAATCAATTTACATGATGGAGTGTCTACGAAGTAAATCCATACTAATTCATTTTATTTACAAGCCCCCCCCCCCACCGTAGAGCCCCATACATGATTCAAAAATAAAAAGCAACCTTTTACGTTCATCATTGTTACCTTTTAGCAAATATTCGTCGTCTTTTTCATACAAATAATTAATGGTGGACAATTTAAATATTTCATATTACTTTTTAAACCATCTTCATTTGTTTAAAGAAATGTAATTTATTTAAACAATTATTAAATCCCAAGAAATGTACAAAATAATCATATTTATTGATTGAAATGTAATTCCGTCAGAAATGTCCACTTTTTCTAAATTGGTATCCTATGCTACATTTAGTTGAATAATTACATAATTTTGATACATTTCTTAAAATCTTTAGTAAATTTCGATTTCTTTAAACAATCTTCATTTGCTCAATCAGTTTCTTTTCGATAAATAAATAGTGTATTACAAGACAGTATAGTGTATGAAAAACACGACGGATATTTGCTAAAAAGTAACAATAATGTACGTAAAAATGTCGCTTTTTATTTTTGGGTCATATATGGGGTCTGCTGTCTCAGAATAATATTTTAATTTTTCGAATGAAAAGCAGTGAAATGGACATTTGATACTATTTCGATTCAACAATTTCCAATTCTGGGCACACCATATTTTTTGTCGTACAAATTAAGAACAGAGCAAAAAGGTATATCCTGAAATTGAAAGGATTGACCGATTTTCTTCTATCTTTTATCAGTCGTCTCGTCGTTATGTAATGAACCGAATGCAGAATATTAAAATTAAATTGACATAATATTTGATCAGTTTTAATTTTTTTAACCGGCTCTAATCTCTAACAATAGGAAAGTTGAGTGAGGCATGACAGGCACTCTATTAGTTTTCTTCATATAGTTGGAAGAAAGAGAAAAAGATATTCATGAAAATCGGTTAATAATTGCAGTAAGAATGGAAGCATTGAAGGCCATACAGAAGTGTAACTTTGCCGACAACTTGACACCGAGCTTGACACCTACTCCCTCATTCTGAATAGTAAGTACTTAATCTAAACCGCTGATTAAAAAGTGTTATCAAATTCGAAAAATAAGCTTTACTAAATGAACTAGCAGCTTGTTAGTTAGCAATGTGAGAAAAGCTTACTAAAGCAATTACTGACTTCTGTCGATACAAATGATCATTTTCATCTTGTGCACTTGAATTTAAAATTATGAGCATTGGAATAAGATTAAATGAAAAATAGGAATAGAAATATGAGTGGTAAGTATTCTATCTATGTATAAACGGGGAAATCTATTAAAATGTATGTTTTTGAGAGATGTACAGCATCATTGAATAGCAGATTTCCACACCTTTAAATTCGATATATATCGCTTTGCGAGTTTCCAAGTTCGAATCCAGGTTTCGGTGACATATTTAAATTGAAAAGAAACAGCATATTCTGGTAATGAATCCACTCACTTTTATTGGTGGTAGGTGTTATTTATCCTTCTATAGTTTCCACATCAATTGTTCTATAGAGTATAGGTGACAAATGATTCGTGTGCAGTTTAAAATTTATATTATTACTGCAAATATTAACCGATTTTCATCAATCTTGTTTTCAGATTCTTCTAATTATACGAATAAACTGATTCTGCTAATTAAAATTGAATTAATCCATGCTTTCATACTTTGAGTTTTTGTAACTGATCTGCATCTCATAAAAATGAAAGGGTCATGATTTACGAGCAATTCGACGAGCCAATCTACGCGCATTGTTTTATTAGCTTGTTTTGCTACATTCAGCACGCTGAAATTTTGTTAATAAAACACTAATTAATATCGTCTAATAAAAACAGTATTTGTTATCACGATTCACCTTTTGTTCATATCATATTAATGAGTCAGGTATAGCCAAAAGGCTGTCTTCAAATTTTTCACATTATGAGAGAAACGAAGGACGTGAACTGGATGAGTAGTGACAGATATCTGAGAAACATTGAAATCATCTGCAAGACTTCTACAATATAAACGCATGGTAAAGTTGCAAACATGGTATGGAATGACGAAATTGCAATACATGTATTGTAAGTGTTGTGAATTGCGAAGTCATTGTCGAGCATTCATAAATGTATTAGAGCGTTTTTAAGTGCAAATTGTGTATTCAAGACGTTCATGAAAATCACGGAATTTGCGGAATTTATGGAATTGGGAAAATTTATAGGATTGATGAAATTTACGGCATTTATGGAATTCAGAAAATACACGGAATTTGAGGAATTCGAGAAATACACGAAATTCATGGAATTTACGGAATTCACAGAATTCACAGAATTCATGGAATTTATCAGATTCATGGAATTCTCGGAATTCTTAAAATTCATGGAATTGGAGGAATTCGTGGAAGTCTATTAATTCTATAACTCCGTGAATTCCCTGATTTAATTGGATTGTATTACCTCATCGAATTTTATGAATTCCTTGAGCCTTATTAACTGAAGTTTTGGTGGGACTGCCGTTATAACTATAATGACGATTTGCTACTTAACTTTGACATGATTTCGACTCAGAAAATAAATTTATTACATAAAGGTGATAGTTGGGCGTATAATCTAAACAATGAATAATACAAACCACAAAATAGCTTCGGAAAGGACTGGAACTTTAATTTACAAAAGGCATGTACACGGAAAATCTAAAGGTCATGTTACAGGCGACGAATGGAGATTGGGTGTTTGGAATGCTAGGGGGGTAAATGATCTCAGGGTAAAAGAATTGCGTGAAACTATGTACGTGAGAAAACTAGATATTTTATGTGTGCCTGAAAGAAAGAAAAAGGGTTGCGAAACCAAAGACATAAAAAACGGCGTGTTGAAACGCGGATTTGAAATAAGGCCAGGAGTAGACAGTGAATTACATGACAAACAAGGAGTAGGTCTAATTTTGAATGAAAGTGCAAATCAGTATCTCGGAGTCCATGGTTTCGTATCTCCCAGACAGCTATGGGCTGCAATGAAAGTAGGAATCAGAAGATTATTTATCATAGCATGCTGCGCGTCAGTTGATAGTGATCCCAGAGAAGTAAAAGACGCCTTCTGGCACACTTTAAATGAAACAATAAATATTTGCGAACGTGGGGAAAGAATAATTCTACTAGGAGACATGAACGGATGGATGGGCATCCAAAATCAGGATACAGAAAGAGTACTAGGTAATTTTTGGGATCCAAGAACAAACTATAACAGAGATAAATTAGTTGGTCTATGCTTAGAAATGGGTCTGTTTATTACAATTACTTGGTTTAGGCATAAAATGATCCACATGTACACCTGGTCTAAAGAAAATAGCCGCAGTATAATTGACTTTGTTGCTGCGGATGAAAGACTAAGAGAATTAGTCAAAGATACAAGGGTCACCAGGGGTCCTGAATGCAATACTGATCATTACTTTCTGATCTCAAAAATTAACTAAGGTCGGGGATGCAGAAAAAAGAGAACCAAGAAAACAAAACAAACGGAAATCAAAATCGAGAACTTACAAAAACCGGATGTGCTAATTGATTTTCAAAATAAGATAATCGAAAGCATAGATAGGGCAACATGGGAGGACCGTATAAAAAACAAAGATATAGAGTTCGCCTGGACAAAGTTACGGGATATCCGTGTTAGATGTACGATCGAAGCGTGTGGTACCGCTGTTATAGGAAGAATGTCTGATGATTCGTGGTGGAATGATGAAATTCAGGCTGCCCAAAAAGTAAAGAGAGAAGCGTACAGGAGAACTTTGAACATCGCTGGTCTTAGCAATGTGGAAAGAAATAGATGTAGAAATAATTATAGACGCAAAAACAGGATACTTAAACGATTAGTTAATGAACGTAAAGATACAATTAGAGCAGAAGAAAAGATGAAAATACAAAACGACTTCGAAGAAAGCAAGAAACTGCTTTATAAAAAAATGAAAGGAAACAAAAGTACAGAATTTGTCAACATGATAAATAGTAGGCGGGAAATGGTATATAATGCAGACGGAATACTAGAGGCTTTCAGGGACTATTCTAGGAGACAATTTGGAGATGAAGCTATAGGACGCCACAACTGCGATGTTGAACGCGATGCGATAGAAAACTCAATTAAGAAAGTCTGTGTCTCTGTGGTTAGGGATATAATTAAGAACTTGAAAAACGGTAAGGCTGCCGGGATAGACAGTACTAACGCTGAAATGCTTAAACACGGTGGCGAGTGCATACCACATAGACTGTGCGAATTGATAAATTTATGTTTCGAGATGGGAGACGTCCTAGACGATTGAAAAAAAGCGATTATCGTACCAATATAAAAGAGAAATGGAGATAAAAGCGACTGCATTTGTTGACCTAGAAAAAGCTTTTTACAAGGTGGATAGAAGTAAACTTTGGTAAGTTCTAAAAGAGTATGTAGTCAATGAATGGCACCTACAAGCTATAAAAACAATATATACAGGTAGCAAAGCGAGTGTAAGAGTAAATGGGAAATTGAGTGACTGTTTCGATATTATTCAAGGAGTTAGGCAAGGATGCGTTATGTCTTCATGCTTATTTATATTATTTATGGACATGTGTTTAAGAATTGCTCTTGTTGACGAAGAGGGTTTGGATCTCGAAACAGTAAGGGTACGTGGGTTAGCGTTCACAGAAGATAAGGTTGCTATGACAGAGTCAATCGAAGACTTACAAAGAATGTTGAATAAACTAGATGCAAGCATGAAGAGCTTTGGCCTCAAAATTAACGCAAATAAAACAAAAACTATGGTGTTCGAAGAAAATAGTGAGAAAACACTATGCAATATTTTATTAAATGATGAGGTAACTGAAGAAGTTGATAAGTTCGTATACCTTGGTCGCTTATTTTCCAGGGATGGGAAGATAGATGAGTAATTAGATAGACGATTAAATGAAGGTAAGAAGGTTATTGGTAGAGCAGGTCCCCTTATCAGAAGTAAAAAAATATCAAATAAAGCTAAAATGGCAATCCATAATTCTATACCAGGTGTATACATATGAAACCGGTATTTTTTCAAGAAAAAAACACATTTATTTCAAGAGAATGATAACAAATATTTTATTCAAAGTATGCGCCC
>NC_046661.1:71647555-71650642 GCF_010883055.1 Belonocnema kinseyi | reverse complement strand
CGCGGTCAGCGTCTCTTACATCAAAATTGCCACTTTTGAACTTGTTAAACCACTCATTACACTGCGTTCGACCAAGAGCATGCTCTCCGTAAGCTTCGACAACCATTCCATGAGATTCTATCGCCGATTTACCCAAATGGAAACAGAAAATTAATGCTCCCCGCAAATCGTTGTTTGAAGCCACGTATTTCGACATTTTCAAGAGCGAAAAAAATCACGATGTCATATGAAACTTGAAATGTTTGGTATTGGATATTGTTGACAGATGACAATACGCCAATTAGCACAAATGGTAAGTTCCGACAGTGCCTACAAGTGTGCCTACTGGCCGCTAAATGGCAATACCGGTTTCATATGTATACACCTGGTATTTGTACCGACTGTACTATACGGTAGCGAGACATGGACTTATCAAGAAAAAGATAAGAGTAAAATTAACGCAATTGCCATGACATTCATGCGCATAATATGTGGGAAAACCCTGATGGACAAAGTAAATAACGAGATAATTCTAAAAGAATGTGGTGCAGAAGAGACGTTAGTAGACACATGGGAAAGAAATCGGTTAAGATGGTTCGGACATGTTGAGAGAGTGCCAAATGAACGACTAACGAAACAAGTGTATCAAGGTAAAGTAAATGGCAGCGTGCCCAGAGGTAGACCGCGGAAAGAATGGTTAGAATGTGTGCATGAGACCCTAGTTAGAAGAGACATAAGAAGTTACAGAAACACGAGAGTCTGCATGAAAAAATGCATGGACATAAAAGAAGCTAGAGAAGTATGCTAGGACATGAAAGTATGGCGGCATATAGTTAATAAAAAGAGTGTCAGTAGAGTGAATGATGCCTGAATCAAAGGACCTTGGTCACTAATGGACCCAAGTGGGGAACCTTACATAACGACTTTGTGAGGATCTTCACATGGGGTGATTGTTAGAGAGATTGATCAGCTACCTGGGTCGGAGCAGTGTTGCGGAACGAACGTGTTATTTACATAAATAACATAAGAATTCTGGATCAATTAGAAAATTCTCTGTCCCTTCCACACATTACTCGTTTCGCCCACTGAGTGAGTCACGCCTACCACATAAGGGAAATGGCCTAATGGTGTATATATATGTGAATTCTGCGAAAGCATAGAATTCGTTGAATTTATAGAATTTCATGAATTCTGGTTATTTCTTGAATTCCGATTTCGCCGGGAGCGGGTGCTAATCTGAAAAATTGCACCCGCTTCCAGCGAAATCGCGGTAAAATTTCAGCCATAACCACGTCTCACAACCGTGAGATAGGTATATATAGGTATATATATATATTAAGGGCATGTGATACTTCGTCGTGCAGTAAATCGGGTACAGTTCCCCCTGCTTTTTTCCACAAAAATATAAATTTTTAAAAACTGAATTCGGAGATGCTATAAAATATCATAACGGACGCCCGCAGGCTCTTTTTTGAAGGATAATAACAAAAAATTTATTGTGCTAAATAAAAATTGTATGCATTATTTTAAAGTTATGTCCTTTTTTATCTCTGCCTTTCCGAAAGTTCGAAAATTATTATTGAAATAAAGTTTTTTATTTGCCTGCAAAGAAGGTTAGTTCCGGGAGGAATCTAACACTGAAAAAATCGATGATAATTCCTGAGCGCTCTGCAAATTATTCACATTTTGCTAAATTAAAACTTTTTAAAATTAACCTACAAAAAGGGTGTTTGGTGACGTCCGTTAGCATGTTCGCTATCATTTCCCAAATTTTTCAGACAAAATATTTATTATTCTAGAAAAAAGCCGGGGGAACCTAAAACTGGTAAAATCGACATTTTTCTAAGTATTACATGCCCTTACCAAAAGTTTTAGCTTCGTCAGAATTTTTTTTGCCAGTAACAAGTATTCTGAGAAATGATATACTTTATTATTTATTTTTGCTTCAACAGCTATTGCGATATTGAGCCGCAAGTATGATACAGAAGATTTACTGGCTACTGCACTTGTATCATAAAATTCCAATACATGTGTGGTACCATACCGATGTCAGCATTTGGAAAGTACATCATTATGTATATTAGCGTTACCTCACGTTCCTGAAATAAAATTCTAATACATGTAGTGGAAGTTAGCAGCAGATATTTTTAACAGTGATGTAAATACATACAAACATGGATATATGAAACATATCTGAGTAAATATGTCTAAGAGAATCTATAAGCATGCAAGTGTGAGAAATTAAGAAATAAATTCTCATTCAATTCTTCCTCCGTGCTCTCATTTCACGTGCCGATCGTCGTGGTACAATAGAGTACTATTTCACTGGCGCTCCGCGGGCACGAAAAGAGCGCTTTTTCTGCCAATTTCAGATAAAGCATCTTTAATACAATCCAATCTAACATAGTTCTTAATGGGAAATAAAACATCCTAAGCAACAATATAAAAATCGTAAAACACAGAATCTTTAGAAACTGACCGAAAGTAATGAACAATAAAGAAAAGACAAGCGTAAAAACGCTTTGATATCCTTAATGAGAAAAAACCCATTCTGTCCTATACAAAAACATTCAGAATCGACATAATTTGTAAGTTATCCAATTCTTTTACTGTTTTTTCCTAATCGGTCTTAAGTACAGAGTAACATCTTGCAAACAATAATTTGAGATATGAAAGAAAAGGTTTCACGTTTGACTTAAAACTATTTGAAGGATCATACAATAAAGGATTTTTATATTATTATTAATATTATTATTACACAATTAAGCCTCATTCACAATTTCTAACCATTCTTTCCGCGGTCTACCTCTGGGCACGCTGCCATTTACTTTACCCTAATATACTTGTTTCGTTAGTCGTTCATTTAGCATTCTCTCAACATGTCCGAACCATCTTAACCGATTTCTTTCCCATGTGTCTACTAGCGTCTCTTCTGCACCACATTCTTTTAGAATTATCTCGTTACTTACTTTGTCCATCAGGGTTTTACCGCATATTATGCGCATAAATCTCATGTCAATTGCGTTAATTTTACTATTATCTTTTTCTTGATAAGTCCATGTCTCGCTACCGTATAGTACAGTCGGTACAAATATAGAATTATGTATT
>NC_046661.1:71644685-71647455 GCF_010883055.1 Belonocnema kinseyi | reverse complement strand
CATAATTTTATGATTATATTTAGTTTTCATAATGTTATATTTAAAATCACCAACATTAATGGTTTATTTGATCAATTTTGCCCACTTTGCCAGCCGGTTTTTTCTTCTCCAAAAGTTAATATACCGCCATATAAATGTAATGCTTTCAACGTTTAAGAATAATGTAATTATGTGATATAAACCTCAATAAAATGCTTGTAAAAAGTGAATTACCTTCCCACAGTGACTATCAATGACTCTAAGACATTTCTGCATAGAAACTAAATATAATTATCATATAAATTTGTAACCACAAATGACAGAAAATAGAAGACAATACACAAACCTGTAACAATCATTGCTGATAAGGTTTTTGATTGTTTGAGGCGAATATGGCGCCGTAGTAAGATTCCAGAAGGTATTCTTCAATCCAAAAATTTGACAAATGAAATTCATGGAAGCTTGGGTAACTCATTTTTCAACCGGCCAGTTTGGCTTGCGCTTAAAATAATGCCAATTTATCCCGCTATATGACCCTATATGTAACTAAATCCATACCAAAGATAAGGGACGTATTCATGCAAACGTCCCTGTATCATAATAAACTTAATACATTATTAGTTGATTTAATTAAAGCTGTATTCTTTTAAACTCAAATTATTTATCTCCTACCAACTTTCAGTTCGAATTTTTTTGCTGAAAATGACCAACAGTTTGCTAAAACAATTTTCTCTGAAAAAACTGTTTTCGTATATGAAAGGAATTTTGTATGTCTATAAATTCATGCCTAAAAGTCGAAATTCCAATGTTTCGAAATTTAAACACGTTTTAAATTGAAAGGATCAATATTCCAATAGCTCAGTCTTTCAATATTTAAAAGCTTCCAAGTTGTAAAGAAGTGGAGTGGTTTTAATATTTGAAGTATCAAGAATATCCGCATTATATCGCTGTATGTGTATTACAAGAATTTAAAGGATTATTTCAATTTCGAAGATAAATTAGTAGCAGTAATATAAATTCGGTTAATTATAATTCGAACTCGTTCAAACTCAGTGCAATTAACTTGCGATGAATAAAGCTGAGCTTACCTTTCATTGATCTAAAGTGATTGTAAATTTAGTGATCCAGTTTATTTTAAATTTCCATCTTGAATTAATTTGAGATTCAATCAATACAGTTTAATTATCTAAACGACATTTCACTTTACTTTAAAGTTAGTGAAATTGCACACACACGCATATATATATATATATTTATATGGATAATATGGAATGGAATGGAAGCTTCTAATGTGTCCCCTAAGGGTTTACATATTTCTTGCACCTTCTTCTCTATTCCTTTACACACCCTCCACACACCTACTTGGTGGTGGAAGGGGGACCTACAGTTTAAGGTTGGTTCCGAACCACCAAGAGCAACAGCTTTAGGTACTTAGAGAAAACCTTTTTCTCTAGAGGTACCGGTTCCACGACTCTCCGGAGATGAACAACTCCCTTAAGAGGCTAGTGTTCACCGCATGGTCCGCCGAGACTCTTCCAGAGCGCGAGACGGGAATCGAACCCGCAAGCCGAAGGAGTGGGTCCAAAGCCTACGCTTTAGCCCAGTGGTCCGCAAACTTTTTGCTTAACTCTCAGGTATGGTCAGGCTCCACCCGACTTAATTTTTTCTACTACTTTTCGATCTATTCATGTACCTCAGTGTGAGTGAGCTTGCTCGAGCAAGGGTCTTTTGTCCACAGGCATGTCAAAGTAAGGAAATTTTAAAACTTTTAATTTTTTAACTAGCCATTTGAAAATAGCATTATCAGCAACTACGAATTTTTCCGATTCCAATGATATATTACTTGCCTAGAAAAGCTAGAAATTTGTAGGAGTTTAATATAAAGAAACATCAGCTTTACTATCGATTTATTACTAAACACTTCTCAAATTTTCAATCTTTATAGACAAATTACATGTCTTTGGAATCGGAAAAATACGTACATTCTACATATATTACTTTTAAGTCACTGATTGTAAAATTACATATTTTTTAATCTCACATTTTTCCCCTATTTTCTAACAAAAGACCCCTGAGGTAAGGGGTAGTCTGTCCAAGCTCGCAGGTATATATATATAATAAGCTATCCGGGGTAGACGGTATTAACGCTGAAATGCTTAAACACGGTGGCGCGTGCATACCACATAGACTGTGCGAATTGATAAGTTTATGTTTCGAGATGGGAGACGTCCCAGACGATTGGAAAAAAGCAATTATCGTACCAATATACAAGAGAAGGGGAGATAAAAGCGAGTGCAATAATTACAGAAGGATTAGCTTATTAAACACCGTAAGTAAAATATATTCAAATCCTGAAAGAGTATAGAGTCAATGGATGGATCCTACAAGCTATAAAAACAATATATACAGGCAGCAAAGCGAGTGTAAGAGTGAATGGGAAACTGAGTGACTGTTTCGATATTATTCAAGGAGTTAGACAAGGATGCGTTATGTCTTCATTGTTATTTATATTATTTATGGACAAGTGTTTAAGAATAACTCTCTTTGACGAAGGGGGTGTGCATCTCGAAACAGTAAGGGTACGAGGGTTAGCGTTCGCAGATGATAAGGTTGTTATGGCAGAGTCAATAGAAGACTTTCAAAAAATGTTGAATAAACTAGATGCAAGTATGAAGAGCACGGGCCTCAGAATTAACGCAAATAAAACAAAAACTATGGTGTTCGAAGGAAAGAGTGAGAAAACACTATGCAATATTTTATTAAATGATGAGAGAATTGAACAAGTTGATAA
>NC_046661.1:71633208-71644585 GCF_010883055.1 Belonocnema kinseyi | reverse complement strand
TAAAAAAAAATACGTGTCTCTTATTTTTCGATGTATTACAACATATTGCAGTTTCATCAAAATCGGTGAGGGACACCTGGGATAGTTTCCTTGTTAGAAATATCCATGATAGGATAGACTTTGTCTGGTAGACCACATCGATTTTCAACCGCTAATATCTAGGAGCCTGAGAAACGTTTACACAAGTTTAAACTAAATTAATTCGCCAGGATCTGAAGAATCCGAATCTGCAAATTAAAGTTTTCTAAGTTGGGTATTTTTTGAGATATTCTGAAAAATATGGAGGCACTTTGCGAAAAATAGTTTATTTTTAAATCTCTGTAACTTCGTTGAAAATAACGCAAATCGACTCTGTGGGGGACATTTTAAAGGCAAAGAGTCGTGCTTTGAGAGTTTTTAAACCATTTAAAAATAATATAAAAAGAAATAATTTTTATGGAAGTTTAGATGTTTGTGAAATTTTTTGTTATTTATGACGTGTTTTTTGCATATAAATGGTATTTTTTGCTTGGATACTTTGAATAGAATCATTATATGTTTTTTAATTGTGAGTCAACATGAATATAAATAATATTATAAATTAATAATCATAGATAAATATATATTTCCTAATTAAATAAGGTCTGTTGAGATGGGAAATGAAAGATAGTTTTTTCAAGTATATTGGATGTAAATACGGGATAAAAATGCAAACGTGTGCAGTATAAACATTTAATCATCTGTAATAAATAAAAAAAAGTAATCCTCGTTGCCCGCCTGGCACGCCAACTTCATTTTTTCTTCACACAGGGTAATCTTGGTATGCTAGACCCAATCGAACCTTTCCATATTTGCTTGCTCGAAAACTGGAAGCAAACTAGACTAGCTTGTAGGTCGGAGTGGTAAAGGGAGCCGAAACCGAATTTTCGACGCCCTTACCATATAATTTATCACATAAAATAATAATTCTTCAAGATTTAAAAGCGAAAAATTGTTGTGGAACAAATAAATTATTAAATAATTGCCCAATATAACAAGGAAGAAATACTTTTTTTAAATTCATTAACTGTATCATTTATCCTGAAAAATATTAATTCTTTATGGTTACATTAAAAAAATGTTTTAAACAAATAATAATAGTTTAAGCAATTGAAAATTAATTGAAAAAATACGTCGACACTCATTAAATACATATTTTAAATAAAATTTTTTTGGTGGTAACATAATAGTAAATCATTAGTGATGTAAATGCGTGTATTAAACATATTATATAAAAAGATAATTGTTTAAGAAAATATCAGACTCTTCAGAATGTTGCTCGTCAGGTAAAAAGATTTCGGGAGGTTTCATTTCAATCTCGCCGTTCAACGGTAACCTCACTCGCTCGTGCGTTGTTGAGAATACCCGGCTAATGTCTACTTACATATTAACTTTACATAATTACTCAAGATCCGTGGACATTGTCAACATTTACCGGGCAATGTTGACGATGCCCGTTTCCGGTCTTTGGCCTTAACCTATATACTATTAAGCCATATCCCTTTCAGGGTAAGCATCACTCACTCATTGAGGAACGGAGTAATAAAGGGAGGGGGGTAATGGATTTTTTAGATTGATCTAGAATTTCCGTGGTCTTTATTCAAAGAGCACGTTTTGTCCGCAATACTGCTCCAACCCAGGTCACCGATCAATCTCTCTAGCGATCACCCTATGTGAAAAGCTTCAAAAAATCATTATGTCAAGTGCCTAATTTGGGCCCATAAGTATCCAAGGTCTTTTGTTTCAGCGGTTATTAGCTCCTGTGACACTCTTCTTCATGTATTCCCGAGTAACAATGCTTCGACTTGAGTTCGACTTGGTTATTTCTTGAGTTAGTCTCCAAGACAGTGATGTGTGGCTGCGTCTCAAAACTGAGTCGAGACATAGACGCTCGTCTTACTTTTATGGCTACGACAGGTAAAACGGCGTTTGCTTGTCTCAAGTCGAGCATTTTATTGTCTAAGACGACGTTTACTTGTCTCAAGACAGGCCTTGTCTTGGCTGTGATGGTCGAAACTTTTGTAACTCATTAATGAAATTAAAATTGATAAATAAAAAATTTGCAATTAGTAAATTAGTTATTTCTAAATAAAAAATTCAAAATCTGGGAGTCTGAATGAGAATTAACCTTAAAAATTGTCTTAAAAAAATTAATTGTAACTTTCTAGAAGGAGCTCCTAAGACGTTAGAAATCCGTAAAAACAAACAACATTTTCGGTATCATCGTCAAACGAGTTTAATACAAATGAAAATCAGTAAATGAGTTTATTCAATATATATGTATATATATATATTGTATAAAATATACAAGATTGCTTAATCATTAACAAAGATTAGCTTTTATGACATTCAGAATGACCTTTTTTGCTACGACAGGTATACACTCGAAGTTATAAGCCGCTCGTGTTGGAGTCATAAAAATTTGACTCAAGAGAAAAAGTTATGTCTACAGACATAGAAACTTGCCTCCAAGACATAAATTGAAGATTGGCTCCGTCTCAGATTTGAGACATTCTCAAGTCGAACTTTTCGACTTCAGCATGTCTTGATTGAGGGCAATTCATGTCTAACTTAAGTCGAAGCATTTTTACACGAGTTTCTTATACATTATTTGCCGCTACACTTTTCTGTTCTTGCATAACATTTCAGCTTTCTTCGCTTGCGTGTACTTTTTCATGCAAGCTCTTGTGTTTCTATGGCTTCTTATGTTTTACCGAAATCACTCCTACGTGTCTTATGTCTCACCATTAAACTTACCTTAAAATACTTGATTCGTCAGTTATTCTCTCAACATGCCCAAATCCTATTAAAAAATGTATTCCATAACTGTTAAATAATGTATCATCGATATCGTATTTTTTAAGGAATCTTACATTTCTAACTTCGTCTGTTAGAGTTTTACTGCATACCATACCCAGGTATTGAATTTCAATACTGCAATATTTTGCAGACATAAATTGAATATTTCTAGTAGTTTTTAGTAGTTAATATTACAACAGTTAGCTTCTAACTCTTTCATTTCAATGTACAAATAGAAAAATATAGTGTGATTTATATCAAATGGTGAAGCCAAATATTTCTCCGTGTATTCGTGAGATTACAGTGTTTGCATTCAACTCATGCTGAAAGCGTCTGTTTCCCACAAAAAAGACTGCGTATTTTTATAATAGTTTTATTGCCATTAAACCGTTTGCAATTTGCAACGTTACAAACAAATGAATATTCAACAAAATTGACATATTTGCACAGTTGTACGTCAGAATCAATACTCAGAAGAATTTGAAACTTGTAAATTTTCTATATTAGGTTCGATAGCTTAAAAAAAATAAGAAATATGCCGATTCGAATGAATACTTCTTTTAATAAATTGTTGTCAAGAATTTCTATTTTTAAGAGGAAATCATCGACACGTTTCATTTGTCAATCGAAAATCATCTAGACACACGACGTTACCTTCATCTTTTCTGACTGACTACGTTGTATGAACGACTCTTTCCTTAATCTTATGGCTTCAAGTATAGTTTTACTGATTTCGTCATTGCTACAATGACTTCAATGTTACGAGTTAATGCTTTTCATAGTTTTACGTGATTTCGTTAAGACTTCACGAAAAATCCTAACGTTCGAAACGTTCGATTTCAGAGTGAATGGCCCCTCGGCAATAACTATGTCGACCATTATTAACATTATTTCAAACTGTCATATTTAAGTTTAATAAATTTGGGTAGGCCATATCTTCAAGTGGTAAGCCGGTAACAAAAGTGCTGGCGACGAACAAGTAGTAGTATGTATGTATCAGCATTAGCATTGGTACTAAATTAGTAAAAAGAAACTCAAGAAATCGATTTAAATAGTAACAATTAACATAAATTCTATTTCATATTAATTCTGCTTATTGCGGTACAACTTTATTTCAATACATTTTTCGTTTTTTCTTTCATGAACATTTTTTCTACACTTATAAAACACTAAAAAGATAGGAACGTTTCAAAAAGCGAATATCTCAGACACAATGGAACAAAAGAAATCCTTTTTGTCTAAAATCTGCAATGAATAAAGACAAGTTGGAAAAGTTTATATCACATTTTTTTAGTCGTTCTTCACGAGAAGCATAAGGAAATATATTTATACTTGAAATCTGCTACAGTTGGAAATTCCAAATATGTTTCTGCACTGAATTTTCATTCTTGATGTTGCATTTGCGCAATACCGTGAGTTGAAGTCGAGATCCCCAATTCTGGATTCGGTTTCTTGAAATGGAGACTTGGTTTTATTTATACGCTTGCGACACAAAGGCGGATCCGGTAGGAGCAACGTGTGCACTGCTGTAGATCTCGAGATCAGGGCGAAGTTCATGCGGGCACTGAAGCAGTAAATATACAAATAAAAAGGACACCTTTATTCCGACAATCGATCGGCTTGCATGGGTGTTGAGCCACTTCTTGCGAATTCAACAGTTTTGCAGCATAATTTTAGCTTAGAGAATGCCACGAAAAGAACAGACTTCTCAACTAAATCTTTCTCAAAACGAACAGTAAAATTGGATCACCGTCTATAATCTACACCAAAAACTTCAATAAAAAAAGTGTAAGTCCATGATGAAACGAACTGCTTTGTCGTTATAGAGTTACGCATAAGAAGTTTTTTAAAAAGTATAATCTCCTACTAAAAACAAAGTTCTATACTCTGTTCCCTGAAAGAAGATCCTCTAGGCGCGCATATGTGTCTTAATTTAATATTTATTACTTTCGTTGAGTTTCTTTCTAAAATAGTTTGAATGACTTTTACGAGATATTAGATATAAAGGAAAAGGACCTCACCGCGCGTAGTGCTCGAGTTACAGGGGTCTACGGTAGCCACTTGTGTTTTTGACTCAGTCGTTCTTTTTTGTAATTAAAAAGTTAAAAATTAATAATTAATAATTATGCAATCCCTAAATTGAAAGTAATATATTCATAATGTCCGAATTATTGCGATTCCAACGAAATGTAATTTGTCTATAAAGTTTGAAAATTGGGGAAGTAAGCAATATTAGACTGAATATGGAGCTAAAGTTTCTGCGATTAAACTTCTTCAAATTTTCAACTTTATTAGGTAAGAAATGTATAATTGGAATCGGAAAAATTCGTAGATGCGGATTATGCTATTTTCAAATCGCTAAATGCAAAGTTTAAATTCTGTACATTTCCTTACTTTGACCTGCTATGGACGAAAGACCCCTGCTGGGGTAACATTATCTACACTAAGTTTGGTAAGCAAACAGACAAGTAGTAGAAAACATAAAGCCAGTATCGTAAAGCAATCGAAGAAAATAGTTTCTAATGAATTCGAAGTGGTTCACTCAGATTGGCTGAAACATCTCAACAAATCCCTTCTTGACAAATTGAACAATGGGCTGCGCGAAGACAACCAAAATTGGTCGTTTTAGAGGATCTTCTTTCAGAGAACAGAGTATACGGTTGAAATCACTGAATGGTACTTTAAAGTTTAAAGCAGCGATTCCCAAACTTTTTTCGCTCTTTCTAGGGAGCGGTAGGGCCACCACCCTCAAATTTTTTCATAATACTTAAACCGAAGGAGGGGCACTTGACAGCCTGTGATGCGGGTATGTGCTGGCTTGTCAAAAGCTTTTGCACTTTTGTTACGCTGCAAAATAGTCCAGTAATGTATTTTCTTGGACAAATTTAGTAAAAATATTGACCCATTTTTATGAACTTTTTTTCCATATTTCTAAAATTATATCACGAAATTGATTCAGCTCATTTAAATTTAATTGTGTCATACCTTCATAACTTCCGTTATTGTAACAGGTCTCAATCTCAGAACAATGAAAGACTTTCATGATAGGTAAAAAAAAAGTCGCATGCTCACAGCGAGGACCCTGCCTTGGAGCCTACCGAGATACCCGGCCCAAGGTGCCATCCTCCTACTGCCGAGTAGCCACCCTACCCAGGGTAGCAGTTTGGGAATCGCTAGTCAAGAGCAGCGATTCCTAAACTTTTTATGCACTTTCTGGGGAGCAGCAGAGCCACCACTCTCACATTTTTTCACAATACCCTGCCGCCAAGGGGGGACACTTGCCTGCTTCACTGCTTGACACACCATGCTTCACGCGAGAGAATTAGAACCAGTTGAGAAAAATTAAGATGTGTTAACATGTCAATGAATTAAATTTTAATTAGTTGAATCAATTTCCCAATCTAATTTTAAGCAAATGAAAAGAAAGTTGATAAAAATCGGTTAATATCTTCAATGCCAGTTGACAGTTCTTGTAATTTTGCGTGTTTTGAACGATATGCTCAATTACTCGAAATGTTAACCGATTTTCATCAACTTTTTTTTCATTTTCCTAAAATTACATCAGGAAAATGATTCAGATAATTAGAATTGAATTGAGCCATATCTTTAGGATTTTAGTTATTGAAACAGCCTTAAATCTCATGACAATGAAAGGGTCCTTTTAGCGGGGGGGGGGGGGCTGTCGAGTGGCTGGGCCCGGGCTAGCTTCCCCATCGGGGGCTGCCCGGCCAGGGGCGGCATCGCCCTGCCAGCGGCAGCCTCATCGGCCGTTGGCACTAGTTTCGGAATCGCTCGTTTAAAGGACCCGGTATCGTCACCGCAGATTCGAATCTAGCTTTAAATGCTTTTGCATTTACATCATCACTTTCTTAACAGGTAAACATAATGGTGGGGTCCTTAAAGTTTGAACGCCTATTCGTATAACACTTTTGTTGTCGAAATCTGATCTTTTGGAGAGTATTGTTGATCAGCTCGTGCAGAAAATCTCTTCAAATTTCCACCAATTTGATCACTTATCCATGAGCTGTGGCGTGGAAGTGACACTCTTCTTCAATTTCAAAATCTTCCTTATGAAAGCGGAGACTGGCGAAGTTGTACTTGTTTTTAAATTATTGCGGTTATCAGCCAGAAAAATAGAATATCTTCTTAGTTTCAAAATTATTCTTCAAGCAATTGACAATCATTTTCTGAGATGCGCGTACGGCCACAGAATCATGCGTCGGAGAGTCCGATAATATGGCCATGCGACAATGTTTTAGTTGATCTTTTTCTCTGTATTAAATAACTACTCTGAAAATACTTGTTCATTATTCCGTTGGAATGCTTGCGCGGCGTTCTGAACTACAAAAGCTAAATTTTCTGCGAAATCAAACATTAATGATCTGAAAAGTCTCATCAGTTCAGTCATCAGCTGACAAATTTAAAACTGGGTCTTGAGAAGATGCGTTCATGCTTTTTTGACATGGTCCGCATACTTTTGGGTGGATCGGCTACCAAGAATATTTACTATGCAGAATCTTAAGAATTTCTCTTAAGTCACTATGTTTTATGTGGAGTTTATTCTTTAAAAGATTGCAGCATGGATTGTATGTGATTTTTTGTGACATAGTGATGATGCTTCAGCACGACTTAGAATCATAATCTCATTCAACACAGTATTCATAAAGTTTTTGGACTTTCCATATTTTTATTTCAATGGATTGCTTACACTTCTAGATACTCACTTAGAGAAACGTGCTCTTTTTCTCGAAAGGATATCTCTTGGCATAAATGGAACAGCATCTGGAAAATTATGAATGAAATAAAAGGTCTGAGCTGAAATTTAGAACGTAGTGTATTTGTTTCTGCCAATACAATCATCTTAAAAAAGTTAAATGCAAGTTTAGCGGCACATTAGATATGTCAGTATTCGTGCTCGAGCACTGCGAAAGTTTAACGCGGCACCCTTAAACGTAAAAATGTAAATTTTAGTAAGAAGACATTTCCGGCCCACTTTTTATCCTAAAAGATTAAAAAAAATATAAAAAAGGTGTTTTTTGAAATAGAAATTTTTTGAAATATGGTTTTTTCCTAAAAATCTATTTCATATTTGAATAAAAAATTTTTTTTCTCAAGATATCCTTATATAGATTAACTTGCATGGCGCTTAGGAGTTAGTATCGATTTTATCAGTATTAGGTTCCACTGGTTTTTTTCTAGAATAATGAATATTTCGTCTGAAAAATTTAGGGAATCATAGCGAACATGCTAACGGACGTCCTTGCACACTTTTTTTATGGGTGAATCTAAAAAATTTAATTTTGATAAATTTGATGAACTTGCATGGCGCTTAGGAATTAGTATCAGTTTTATCAGTGTTAGATACCCTCGGCTTTTTCGTAGATTAATGAATCTTTTGTCTTCAAAATCAGAGGAATGATAGCGAGTATGCTAACGGACGCCCCTGCACACTTTTTTGTGGGTTAAATCCAAAGAATTTTGATTTTGCTAGTAACGTGTGTGTATATTTCGAGGTTATGTGTGTTATAATTCTCTCCTATAATTATTCTAGAGTGCATAACGACAGATTTGGTACGACAGACAACTACATTAGCAGAATGACAGATATCTGAAAAATGACCCTAAACTCGAAATAATGCACATGCATACAATTTTTATTTAGCAAAATACAATTTTTTGGTTATTATCCCCCAAAGAAGAGTCCAGGGACGTTTGTTATGATATTATGTAGAATCTCCCATTTTTTTTAATTTTCATTTTTGTGCAAAAAAAGCCAGGGGAACTGTACTTGTTTGACTAGACGAAGTATCACATGCCTTTAAAGACATGAAAAGATCTTTCCAAAACCCTATTATAGAAGTCCAAACGCATTATCCTGAACGAAGTTAAACTTACGTGGATGTAAAGGAACGCGTGAAAAAGTGAAAACTGGAGACCCGTGTATTCTATTTTTTAAAACCTTCCTTAGATATTTTTTTGGGGTGACATCTGGTTGAGCTTACTAGAACATATGGTTACGTTTACCAGAATATGTGGTTATGTTAAGCAGAACCTTGTATTCCTAAACTACCAGAAAAACTTTCTGGTAAATATTTCTGGCATATTTAACATTTTATTCTGGTGAAATTAACTAGAATTCTGTTTGGTCCAGACGAAATTTATTTTGAGTGAATTATTCAACAAAAGAACGCTCTAGCTCACAAATGAGGACGTCAGCAACTTTCAATATAAATAGTTCGTAAAACAGCATTTTAAGAAAATGTATATGAAAGTGTGGGTTGAAAAAATGCATGGTCAACTGTAATTAAATAGATTTTGATAGCCAGAAATTACTTTCACCCCGAACAACAAAGAAATCCAGTAACTATAACATTATAATTCACAGATAGTAACATAAATAAATAAGTTTTTATTATTATCCAAAAGCAAGTTTCAAAGAATTTTACTGAATTCCACTGCAAAAGAATATTGTAAAAAATCGAAAATTGGGCTGTAAATACTAATTGACACTTACTTTATGAAACAGAATTTTCTAGAAGTAACAATGTAAGGACAAGTTAATTTTTGTAGGTTAACGAGCTTCTGTTTTGATGAGTCATTCAGCATTAAATTAATTAAAATTATTATTCTACCAAAGGTTTGAAAATTTATAAAACCTTTATTCCTTTACACATCTGCCACATACTAACTCGGTGGCAGGAGGGTGGACTACAGTTCAAAGTGGATTCTAAACCACCAAAAACGACGGCTTTCAATACTTAAGAGAACCTTTTAGTGCATAGGTAATGAAAGTCACCGTCAAGGGTGTAGGACCACTCCTTTTTAAAAACGAAACAATATGTGTTACTACTTTTCTAACATCCTTAGTGGTTCAGAAAAACTGTTTTACAATCAAGAATTCTTTTAGTAATTATTTTAGAATTTTAATTCATGGCCTACATTAAAAACTGTGAAGAAGTCAGAATATATTTCACTTTTCTTGAAAGGGATTGTTTTTTTTGTTTCTAAGGGCTGTTTATTTACAGCTTTCTACCTGGTCGTTATTTTTGGAAAGACTTCATACTCCGTAGATAAAGAATACTTTTTCAATATTAGTGTATTTCATCATCATTATCAGGTATCATAGCATGATACTACAACAGTTTTTGTCAAACATTATCTTTGCTCATTGATACATAAGTTTCGCTGTTTGAACGTGATCCTTCTATGATCTCGTCCCGCTTCATGCTTCAGGTTTCCACCAGCTCTGTCGCACGATCTTTTTCCATGTTCAGAAGCATGAAAATACCATTTTGAACATAAAAATTCATTAGATTTCATTCAGAGAAATATCCTCTTTTGCCAAAAGAATGCCTTTTCGCACAAATGGAATTTCCCCTTGAATTTAAGGTTAAGAGGATGTTCATTTGTCCAAACAAAATATTTTTTCAGCAAAAAAAATGATTTAGCGACAAACTTTACTTTGTCTTACAGCTAAATAATTCTGTTTGTGTAAAACCTTTCCGGTAAGAGAAATCAGAAGCCCGAGACCCACAGAACTGACTCCAAGTCATTTTTCTCACTTTGAAAATTCACCCTTATATGTAACACTTATCACTCAATTGGGTCAGAATGACCCCAACATCAACTTCAGACATTATTTTTAATAGCAGCGCGTTTAAATTAGGAGCTGTGCTGCCATCTGGTAAGAGTTTGAGGTCTCTACTATACAATCACCATACTACCCTTGATCCTAAGTGCCTCTGCTGCTTTTGTCGTTGAATAAACAAATTGTTAATAGTTTTTCGGGGTCATTCTGACCCCATATAAGCATAGCGCTGAAGATCCATAAAAATCAAAGATTTTAGTTTTGTGTTTCTTTTCTCTACTCAAATGATCATGGTAAGTGTAACTAAACCAAACATACATTTATGATTTTTTTTTCTAACCTACAATTTGATATTTTTAACATTTTCAATCACAATATCATGTCCATCGTGCCAGCGTCCAATGTGTGCAAACAATCATGATTGATTATGCCTTGAATGTGCAGAGAAAGAGTAAAAATATAATTTTTTCAGTTTATTAATGCATTATACTGTTGTTTTAGCTAGAAAATGTTAACCTGATTAGAAGCAATTGTATATGTATGAAAATAGATCAAAATTTTTAATTTTTGGTTAGATGTTTTTTTTGTCTAAATATAGCTCACATACGATCTTCAAAATAATGATACTTTTTGAATCAAAGTTACCTGTACGATTTTTTTATTGATACGCGATGACACTATTCCAGCGCATATTCTGATACACGGCGCTGTCAGTAGGTAGACTCATATTGAATTGAGGCGTCGAAATACTCATTACATACTCGGAATCTACAGTTGAATAAAAATTATTGCAGTCGTGTATTTCTTTGTAGAATTGTATTTCCTGCTACTGACCTCATTTGGTTAACCAGGGATTTAATCTCTCTTTTATTTTGAGCCATTGTAGCTCCCGCCTGCAGTAATGTGCAATTACAGATGAAGATAATCTAAAAACGAAATAGTTAATGTGTAAAATTTAAAACGAATTTAATA
>NC_046661.1:71625927-71633108 GCF_010883055.1 Belonocnema kinseyi | reverse complement strand
ACAAGACTGCTCGTAATTACTGTAAAATTCTAAACTTTCTTCTTGAAATCGCAAACATACCTATTTTTATTTTACTATTGTACAATATTCTAATTACAAATGTTCTGAAATCATAATAACAAATTTTTAAAAACTATAGTTTTTCATTTGAATTCCATCTCTACTAATCAGCTGAAATATTATTGATGTTATTAATCTCTTGGAATTACAAAGATGCTTCATTTGAGAAATTGACTGATTTTTCTTTTGTAGCGTAAAATGTGTTAAATGATTAATGTAGTTTTCAATTTATGTCAAGGAAAAATTTGCATCTTTAAGTATTGACGTTTTGGAAAATGCAATGTGATCGCAAGTGGCATGATGCTCAAGGACCCCTCCGGACTATATGAAATTATCTCCCTTCAAGATTTTTTCTCTGCGTAGTACTCTATTTAGATACAAAAGTACAAGCTTATTTCGTATTAGAATTTTCGAGATATACCTTCAGCCGATAATACTGTATACTTGAGATTATTATTTTGTGCAGAGAAATAGTGTAGTTTTAAAAATGATGATGTAATTTCTTTACGAATTTGTATACAGAAAAACATCAAGCTCTTTTTATTAAAAAATTGGCTAAAAACCCTAGAAGTAGTTAAAATCTATTTTGAGTATTAAATTAATAATAACCATCACAATCACAACTCTCAATGTAGTCGTCAACATTCCACAGCGTTTTTATCAAATTTTAAGATAAAAACATCGCTCTTCAGCACGGGCAAGTTTGAACGTTAAAGTTCAAAAATTACTATTATTTGGTGATTGTGTATTTTTCTTACCATTAAAAAGTTTCGCACTAAATTCAAGTATATCTAAAACGCGAAATTCTTTATATTATGTTGAACCCTATTATATCATATATATGTTGTATAAATTTATGTTTTTCAGTTCGAGACTTCTGTTTTAGGTGAACATTTTTGCAGCAAAACATTTTATTGTAGATGTTCCTTGGTTGAAAAATTCCAGTCTATCTGTTATTTTTCATATTCTGCAATGACAATGAACAGTTATCGAAATCGATCTTTATTTTTATATATCAAAACATTGTGCGAAAGTGCAATTTAATCGGACAATTACTTCAAAAGTTATCACACTCGCAGACTATGATGACGACAACAGCGACAACAGTGATAACGACGGTGGCTAGATACGTTAGTAATATTACATAAGATCACGACGTGGCTCAAAAACAATGTTCAAAACCAACGAATTTTGAAACTATTTGAGATTATAAACTTCCATATTTTATTTCTCGGAACTGGATCATTTTTTTTAATCATACATTTTTGGCCTCAATTCAAAAACACTTAAGCTTGGGAGTAACTTTTGTTTTTATCATTATAGGCTGATTTAGATTTTACGGAATGTTGTTTTGTTCTCCTAAAAAATTTCGTTTTTGTTTGTTAGATATCTAATTCTGTATACTGCAACCTTCGAATATTGTTCCAGGAATAAACTAAAAAAATATTTAAATGAAGACCGTTTACTTCACTTACATATGTTTGCTATTTATTATACCATTATACTATTTAATATATCACATAATCTGCACTCTTATATTTTATAAAAATGTATACATAATTACTAGCTTTCAGCAAAATTTTATAAAATTCTTAGCATATTAAAATTTTCATTTGCTGCACTCATTTTTTCCAATTTCAGCTAGTGTTTGATGCATTGTTCAAATTCAATTTTAAACAAATAATATTAATCAGGTTTAAGTACTTTGTATCTTAAACGATTTTTTCTACTCTAATGTTTCAATAAATTATTTGTAGCGGCTGCTTTTGTTTTTACTTTCAGGTTTTTACTAAAGAATATTAGTGAAACTATAATCATTCGATTTTTTTTAAAGCTGGAATATTAAATTTAAATATTTTTTCACTTTTAATAAATCTGAGAGTAATAACTCCTTTGAATTTTTGAGCTTTAGAATTTGAACAGAAATCATAAATTAAATGAACATTTAAAGTAACCAATCAACTATTAAAATTTAAATTAATTAAATTGAAATATTTGCATGAAACATTTTTAAATCCACCTATTCATATCAAATGTGTAAAACGAAAAAACAGAAAAAAATATTCCTCTGCTGACACGCGGTATAACAATGTGAGCTGTATCTAGCGCTCGCTACAAAGTAGGGATTACTGGGTGAAATGGTTAAATTATAACTTATCATCGTTCGATATGGATACAGATTCACAATTTCACAGAGTAAATCTTGCACTTTGATGCAGTGAGGTTCACTAATTTCTCCCAAAGTGTAAGCATTACTATTTGCTTGCACGAAAAGCTCCGTTGCTGCGCCACCAAGTAATATTTCATCACTTTTCCGAGTACATCTTACAGCGTACTTTTTTCATTGTAGAGAGTTCCTCTAACGATCCACTTTTTCCCGTGTATATTTGTTGAGTTTATATTTATTGACTTGCGGTTTTGTGATGTAAGGGAGTTATTTTTCATGGTTGCCGCAATGAAAAAGATATTTTGTTTCAGCTGACAATCTCGAATTATAGTGTAACATCGTCGATTTTTGGATACAATTCTAGTCTAGTAACTTCTAGTAACAAGTCTAGTAACTTCATGCGAATGAAGTGTCAGACTCTTTGGTTCAAGGGAACTTACCAAACTATTTACAGTAAATGATTGAAATTAATGATTTTATTCATAAATAACTGTAGATATTTGATATTCAAACTCAAAATATTTCTTGTGATATAATTATTTAATCACACAATTTTCTTTTTCAGTATCTTAATATTATTTGAATGATATTTTCGTAGACAAAACCATTAAGTAAGTATCATTCAAGCTTTTGAATCATATAAATTCAGTGATTATGCGAAAATAATGAAATGACAAACAATGTTATTCGTGATCTCGAACAATATGTATGTCCTCGACGATTAGTTCCTTTAATCTATATTCTCTTATTTACATCCACCAATGCATTACTAATCTATTTCAATTATAGCTTTAGAAAATGTACCCACGTTAAAAAAGCTAATCTGTATCAATTATATTAAACAATTTTATATATTTTATCAGTTTATTCACAGCTTTTCATATGTGTTATACTGGTTTGACGAAGATACTAAAAAAGATGTTGTTTTACGTATTTCTCACAGCTTAGGGGACCCTTATATAAAATTACAACTTCAATTTTTTTAAAGAAAATTTTCTAAGGTAAAGGTCGATTAGACCCACAGATTCCAAATTTTTAAATGATAAATAACTAATTCAATCATTACAATTTTTTCATAAATCAATTTGAATAATTCGTATCTGTTAACAGTTTAAATTTTAAGACCAAAAGGGTTCGTCTTAAGTAAAGTAAGTTTACGGCGCTGTTGACAGCTTGGAGAAGGGCTCAAGCCATCAGCAAGCCTAACCCAAATTGAAGCATGTTACTCAGGACACAATCAAGTTCGTTTACACTCGCGCGAAAGACGTCGCAGTGAAATGCGCTTTCGCGCTGCCTGGAGGTTTACGTCTTGGACACGTGGAGTGCTATATCACTCATGTCTCTCATTTGGCATTACAATTTTATGTCGATATTGAAGAGAGTTAGAAATTATTTTAGCTAAATTTTCCGATAAAAAAATTCAAAAAATGCAATTATTTTCAAAATTATGTAATTCTTTCTTAATCGACCCATAAGCTATAATTTTGATTTTTATTACGTGCAAGAAAATATCACAACGGGAATTTGATACACTGTTAGAAAAATCGGTATGAGGTTTAAATATACATTTGTGTGAAGCAAATATACACTACCGCTACGGAAAGGTAACGTACTTGGTGTAATGAATTTAATATACATGTGTATTATATTTAATATACAGGTCGTTATAGCAATGTGCGTGAAAACACAATGTATTTTCATTTCTTCAAATTTTGTCAATATTTGCAACCAAATTATTAATTTTGAATTCGGCAAGTGAATTTTAATTTATAATTAAGGCGATATGGACAAGTGGACTTTTTCTTAAATTCGCTCTAAATGGTAGAAATTTCGAGCGAATCCAGTTTTTTAAAAGTCAAGTCTCTTATTTATTTCCCTAATTAAAACTTTTGACTTGAAATCCAATTGTATTATAGGTTAACAGGAAGAAGCTACCATCTTTAACATTTACAATCGAAAATCACTGCCAAACTTTTTTCGAATTTGAGTAAAATAAAATCATCTGCCTTCTTCTCATATGTGATAAATATGAATTTATATAATAATATTAATAATAAATAGTATATTACCCTGAATTACTACGTAGTATTTTACATTCAATTACGTGTATAATGTATAATAGATGTTCCAAAGCATATAGCTACCATTCAAACCTTATTATGTTTACAGATATTAAAACTGCAGTATGTACATATACAATAACATATTTACATTCTCGAAAAAGTGAATATCTAAAAAAACCAGAGAAAATAAGAAAGTTTAAATTGAAGTATGCAACTATTCTTCTTCATTTATTTTTCATATTTTATGTGCATGATTCTTTGTATTTATAGTATACGGTAAAAAGGACGCTGTAAGATATACCCGAAAAAGTGATAAAATTTTACTCTGTGGCGGAGTAACGGAGCCTTTCGTGCAACCATAGAGTAATTGTTCCACTTTGGGAGAAATTAGTGAACCTCACTGCATCAAAGTGCAAGATTTACTCTGTGAAATTGTAAGTTCGTATTCAGATCGAATGGGGATAAGCGATAATTTAACAATTTCGCCTAGTAATCCCTACTGTGTAGCGAGCGCTAGATACAGCTCGCATTGTACACTGCGTGTCTCGCAAGAGTAGAGCTTACACTTTCGCTCAGTAATCCTTGCTCCTTCTGGGAGCAAAAATTACAGTTTCGCATTACAAATCTCTCGCATCAACAAGCAAAAGGTACATTTTTGCCTTATTATGAAATCGGCGGTAGACGTTCCATTACAGCAGCTCGAAACAGATGATGTAATATAATGATAAATTTACACAAAAAAAGTTTTATTTTTGATAACTGCACTTGATTTATTTTTGAAATTATGCAATTGCACGCACAGTCACTTAAAAATTCATTGAACGCGCAAACGCTATAAAAAATCGCACCCGCTGGGGATTCGCACTCTACCTAAACAACCTGTTCAAATTTTGAATCTCAAAAATTCAAATAAATTTATTACTCTTCGATGCATTATAAATGAAAAAATATTTAAATTTAATCTTTTAACTTGAAAAAAAGAATCGAATGACTATAGTTCTACTAATATTCATTAATAAAAACATGAAAGTAAAAACCAAAGCAGGTACTACAAATAATTTATTGAAACATTAGAGTTGAAAAAATTATTTAAGATGCAAAATACTTCAAACTGATTAATATTATAACTTTAAAGTTGCATTTGAACATTGAATCAAAGGCTAGCTGGAAATGAAAGAAATAAGTCTTAAAACTAAAAATGTTTAAATGGTAAGAATTTTATAAAATGTTGCTAAAAGCTTGTAATTATGTATCAATTTGAATAATATATAAGAGTTACAATTTTTTATCACAGCGAAATGACATTCCATAAAATCGAAATCAGCCTATAAGGATAAAAATAAAAGTTACTAACAAGCCCAAGCCTTTTTGGAATTGAGGCCAAAAAAGTATTATTAAGTAAAATTATCCAGTTCCGAGAAATAAATTGTGGAATTTCACAATCTTAAAGAGGTTAAAATTTCGTGGGTTTCGAAATTTTTTTCTAAATAGAGACTGAAAATGTATTGTTTAACTTAAAAAAATAATAAAAACTTGCTCACGAAATATGGGGAGGCTGAATAAGAATAAAAAAGAGCTTATAGAAAAAAGTTACACGAATGGAAACAAAAATACAATGCTAACATTTACAGTCGAGAATGGCGCGAACTCGCGATCTGTCGGTGGTAATATAGCGCTAGTCACTAGTACCATAATAATCTATAATGTAATACAACTCTCTTCATACAAATTATTTTTCCCCTTTTCTCCATGCGTACTAAGGAAAAACTGACTTCGAGATTACGGTCTATTTTCTCATAATTGAAAATGTTAATTTCTACCTAAACGACAATGAGACTTACTTGAGATTTCCCTTTGTACAGAAGATATGAAGTTAATTAGAATCTCAATACATCTTTTATGTTTAAATTAGAAAAACAATTACTAATTATTAATTAACTATCAAATTAAACTTATTATTGTGAAAAAATAAAACAAATCTCGCTCAGAGAATAACACTGTTTAAAAGTGGAGATATTACAATCTCGCCCAGTAACATTTACTTCCTCGGTTCACACTGTACCTCTAACGCTCTCAACACTTGACACAGTACAAAAAAGGAGATGTTACAATTTTACACTGCTAAATTGGTGCAGGGTGAGGCCCTATGTTGCTATAACGGATTACTATTTCAAACTGCACCATCTATTTTGTATCCGACTAACCATCGAAATATGAAAGGAGGTAGCTTACAAGTTGTAAACTGTGTAATTTACCATTTTTAATTCACAATGGGAAAACGTAACTTCTACAAGCTTGTAAGTGAAATCCAACAATTTGGAGCGGTAATTTAAACGGCGTGTACCAATGCTATTCCACTCTACAATGTCAAACTGTAATAGCTGCTTTATGTATTGCTACAAATGGTATTTTGACTAGTATACATTCAGATTGCTGGTTCACACTGTATTTAATACTATGAAAACTGTTCATTTCACAGTGCGTACGCTTTAAACCACAACTTTACTGTTCGAAATTTTACATCTTGCAGTGTACTTTCTTTGGTGTATTCTTAATACTTAGAGTAGCTCTTTTTTTAAGCAAAGGACATATTGCTATCAATGAGAATACAGCTCTTTGGGTTACATGATATATGTGCCGCATAAAAGTTAGACCTCTATCTAATACTATCTCTAGATATTTGACACTATCCGACCAATGAATGTGGATGTCGCCATTTCCGTGAATTGTTTGACATTCAGCACATCCAGTTATTTATTTATAAGGTCACCCTTGATTTCCTCGATTGTTTGATTATACCAGGTGTATACATATGAAACCGGTATTGCCATTTAGCGGCCAGTAGGCACACTTGTAGGCACTGTCGGAACTTACCATTTGTGCTAATTGGC
>NC_046661.1:71619163-71625827 GCF_010883055.1 Belonocnema kinseyi | reverse complement strand
GGGCGCATACTTTGAATAAAATATTTGTTATCATTCTCTTGAAATAAATGTGTTTTTTTCTTGAAAAAATACCGGTTTCATATGTATACACCTGGTAAGAAAGCCCTTTTACAACCATTTTAATTATCTTTTTCATTTACAGAGTAAACGTGCGAAATTCGAGTTTCGAATTATTGATCTCATCCTTGAGTTTTGTATAATCTTCGATACCGTTAGTGTAGATAGTAATTAGGCTATTTGACTTGTGTTTAATTTCAATATCGTACTTCAGTTTTCCTCTGATTTTATTCATTGTTTTCAAATGGTTTCGTTTGTCGCTGTAGATTATTATAGGTGGCATTTTTGTTGGTTTTTGATTTTTTAACTCATTAATTTCACCTTCAGTAATTTATTCTTTCTCAGATTCAGCAGCTTCATCATTCAGTTCTTCGTACCTATTTTTGATGTCAAGAAATATTTCTGTATTCTTAAATCCGCGATTTGTTCCTTGCCTTTTTCTCGGATGTTTTTTGAATATCCATAAATTTAAGCCTTCGATTTTTTCAGGTTGAATGGCCATATTCTAAGGTGTGTATTTCTCACAATAGATGGCTCTTCGGCAGCCCAAGGCCGCTTATGTGTACACTTTATTTTAATTTCAATCACAAATTACAGAGAAACTTAAAGACGTGGCAGCTTGAAGAATTGCCGTTAAAGTCAAATTGAGATAAATTTTAGTTTTAAATCACGACTGTAGTTCTGAAAGGGCTTCCATCACAGTTTTGGATTTGAGTAAGAGTATACTTATTGTTTGATGTTCTAATGTATTTCTTGGTAACGAAATTTCCTGTGATTAAAAATAATACTATATTGACTAAAACACAAATTTCAAAAATCTGTTTCCTCTTACCTGAGTATTGAAAGGAATGCTTGGAGTCACGTGATTTCTCGGTTCGAGTGCGTGTAGGTTTTGATAAGTGCCTTATCGCTCCAGAGAGGCAGTGTGTGAGCAGCAGTGAATCGCGAAAGATCGTTGCCCGATGCTTTCTGATCAGAAATGTGATTAACTCTAAAGGACATTGAACTTTAAGATCTTATAATAATTTCTACAAAACCAAGTGAATGTGTGTGGCAATTGACATTATCTAAAATCAACTTTATATGGGTGCATTAGTTTCGTCTTAATTTGTTCAATTTTGTGTAATGAACTTCAACCCCTAGAAACTACCCACTGTTGAACAAAACTCATATCAGATCCAGCGCAACGTACCGCTAGTCACGATATATTCCAAAATCAACTTTATATGGGAGCATTATTTTCGTCTTAATTTGTGTAAATTTGTGCAACCAAATTCAAGCCCTAAAAACTACCTACTGTGAGAAAACCACCATGGCGGGGCCAGCGAAACGTTTCTCTGGCCCCGCCAGTGTTTTTCTGAGAAATTGGGTACTTCTGGTGATGCGCAAATTCTAATTTTGGTTGTACAAATTTGAAAAAATTCTTCACTAAATATTTGGCCGAAAAATTTTTAATTTGCGTGGGTGGTGGGGCCAGCGAAATAGTCCTGTGTTTAGATTGCCTTTAACCGAAATTATGTTAGAAAATAATATTTACGTCGACGATGCTTATTGGAAACTAGTCGTTTCCATTGGCGGTAATGGACAGCAAATGAACCCGAGCAATTGGAAGATTGTCTCTCAAGAAAAAACAAGAGTGCTCCCGAAGTACCGTTAACGCAAGACGCCCAGCCTCCATTCGTTCATTGATAGCTAAGTTATATGATCCTATAGGTTGGATAACTCCAGTCATAATAGTAGCAAACATTTTTATACAAGAACTTTGGCTGTGTAAACTCAACTGGGATAACAGACTACCTGATGATCTTAAAATTTAGTGGTTAAATTATCACAATTATCTGGAAAAATTTTAAGAACTTAAACTTCAGAAATGGGCACGACAATTAAAGATAAACTCTGATTTCAAGGTTACTGGATTTTGTGACCCTTTCTCAAAAGCTTATTCAACTGCTGCTTATATTAGAATTCTCATTGAAGTTTTAAAAGAGTTTCATGTATGCCTACTGATGGCTAAAGTTAAGGTAGTCCATATTAAATATGTAACAATTCCTCGTTTGGAGTTATGTGGGGCCACATTGCTAATTGAAACACTTAAATTAGTCTTCGTAACAATGACGTGGGACAAAATCCTAGTTTAATGCCACGCTGACTCTGTAACTGTTTTGGCTTGTCTAGGAAAACAATCTTTCAATTAGCCTGTCTTTGTCGCGAATACCATAGAGTTTCTCTAAGTCACAAGCTGATACCTCACGGAAACTTACATTCAACAAATTACTAAGGCATTCCTTATGGTGGCAAGGCCAACCTTGGTTATCTTTGCATTCCTAAAAATGACTTAATTATGGTCATGCAGTCCCTTTATAATTAAATTTAAAACAGCGGACACCAAAGAGTCAATTAGTTTTAAATTTTATCAAAAGTTCATTGAACCTGTTGTTTCAGATCTCTTGGCGAAAACTGCTTCGCGTAACAGCCTATTGTAAGACATTTATTAATGTTTTTTTCTTTCGGCACTTGAAATTTATTACGCCTGAACCTCAATTTGTAACCATTTCTCTTAGTGTGATTGAAACCGAAAAAGCTCTTATATTTTGATTGTTTAAGCAATTTCCTTTTCTCTTTAGATAAACGCTTTAAACGCTTTCAGCCAAGAGTACAGGGCGATTGCAAGAAACTTAAAATTAAAAAGTTTAAGCTAATTTTCAGATTCCAATAACCTCTTACGATTAGTGGAAAGTTAAATAATTATTCAAAGTTTGTTTTGAGGGAATAAGTGAGAGCGCGGCTCTTTCTGAACAACATATGGGAGATATACTTGAATTCCGAGTCATACCAAGTCGTTCTTTCACGCACACTGGTGTGGATTAAGCTACACAAAAGCCTGAAGCACTTTTTCGTCATGTTCACTTTGACTTCTCTTATCTGGATCTCCTTAAATTGTATCTTTAGAGCGTATTGTTCTCCTCTTGCTTCGTCTTCTCGTCAGATCCAGGATCTCGACTTCGGTACAGGGGATGAGCTGGCGCACGTTTCCCGCTTCTCGGACTGCATCCCTGATAGCAGAGGACAGTTTGGATCTGCCCTCTGCCTCGGTTTGCACCTCTATGAGGGCTTTAACACTCCTAGTCTGCCTTACTCCCTTTATTTTAATACTGAGGCAGTCGCATTCTATCTTAGTTTTCAGATCCTTAAGGACCTACGCGTAACTTAGCCCATGAGCCGGTTTTACCAGCTCCGCTCCCGGTCCTGCACGTATCTGCTTTTCTTTCAGTTTTGCTGCTGTCCCCGCTCACTATACGGATCATCACGTTTTTAGTCGATAGTATATAGGCTGCCGTCTCTTGGGTACTTATAGTTGGCTATTTTGCCCTCATACCGGGTGTGGAGGCTACTACCGTCTAAGTTCCCTTAAAAGCCATGTTATATGAGCTTGCTGTCTTCTTGGCTTCTTGCACCTTTTTAGTGAAAAACTCACTAATCGAAGCTCTTGACCCAACCCCTGTCGACCCTTTAGCTGTGAGGTATAAATGCATTTTAGATGCTGGTGGGTTGAAGGAAACTTCTTCCACTGGTCGGTCTTGCCACCATCTGATAATAGAGCGGAATAGTTCTTCATGCCTCTTAATACTTTCTTCACCTCCTCGGTAGTGATTTGTAGCTATTTTTCTTCAGGTTTTATGAGGGCATGCCACAGCCCCTTGAAGCTATTCATGTTCTTTGAGTCTTTTTTCAGTGGGGGCTGAACTTCGTAGACTTCTTCCAACATTTTCCCACCTTCTCTGATTTAGGCGGATGGTTGAAAGTAACTGGATGATCTTGGAAGACTCGATACTGAATGCGGGACGTGTTCTGTCTTGCCTATCTTATCTTTCTGTATAGTTAATGCATTCGTCTTTTGTTCTTATGATCAAGCATTGGCTTTCTTTTACGGTTTGCATCTGGCAAAGCTCTAGTTCAATTATATAAAAACCACAAGTGATAGTCCAGAGGGCGAATTCTCAAGAAAAATCTCTACGAGGCTCATCATTCAATACAGCTAGATGTTAGGGCTTAAGAGCCGCCTAAGTTTGGTCCTAGTGACTGCCTCTTTTTCTCTATTTCCGGCTTGTTCTGGCTGCGGTAAAGTAAGCTCTTCGCTTAAATATCTTCTTATCCTGAGTTGTTCGCCATGGCTTCGAAGATAATGATGCGAAAAGTTTGAGAGCTCTGGGTACTTCTCACATCATAGAGCATGCAGTTGTGCTATGTTACCTCCTTGTTTAAGTATCATACTGGTATCGCAGCACTCTAGCAAGTCGTCAGTGACTCATTCCGTCTACCTAGAAATCTTTAGATCGCGCTAGTCCATCGCATTGACTCTGTATAGATTGGCTCCCTTAACTCTAAGGTGGTCGGTACTGTTAGCATTGTTGTTTCCATAAGAAGTTGGGGAAAGGGGTTGTCCGTTCTTGTAGAACTTCGGATGCAAGGATATGGCGGCATACTCTGAGATGTCGCCTGGTAACCCAGAGCCACCGTTGGAGACACCACACTCAGGGGCCATGCAGCTTTAGGCACAGTTACTTCACCTCCCCTTAGGGGTAAATTACTTCAGGACCATCCCTGGACAATTGTCCGAAAATGCTTATTATATATTGCAACCATGTTTAGCAGAAACCCTTGGTACTGTGTACCTCTACCCACAACCCGAGGACGCGTTCGGTGGCTTTTTCAGAGGCCCCTCGGTTTTATGCCAAATATATCGCACGTTTGTGAGACATGGTCACAGGATATACTGGAAGCCGGTGTCATTTTCAGATAGATGTTGCTTCCAGTGGGACCCTGTTTAAGAATAAAAGTTTTTCCTTAAAAAAAATTACGAGTCTTCTTTAGACCATTTTTTAATATCGCACATTTCTTTTTGTAAAAAATAACACTAAAATTTAAAAACTATGAGAATGAACCCGTACGCTCAGTAGATTTTCTTTATTTATAAAAAAATGTCTCAAAAGAAGCTACATAAATATTTTCAGTTGCTTTATTAAAATTTCTACGAAATTTCGATAACCTATTTATGGCACTTGGATGATTTCGGCTCTTTTTGGCACCTATGAAGCGGGGCTAAAGCTCTACTTTTTACTCCCTAGGAAGAAAAAGGTCAGTCAAAGAAAAACGTTAAGGAAATTTTGATTGCAGATAATAGAATTTTCCGTTAATTTATGGAAGGTTACCATATATAATTGACTAAATTATCGTAAATTAACAAAAATGTCCCAAAATGCATAGAAAATTGGTTATTGAATTAAGGGTAAATTATCTTTAGCTTCCATCAATTACTTGTAATATTACAATAAATTACAAAAATAATTTCATACATTTCCGGAAATTTATCAAATTGTTTAAAACTGCAATTTGGGAAATTTATGGTCAACTACCTTATTTACCTGTAAAATTACCATAAATTACTGCAAATTTTCATAAATTTCCGGAAACCTATGGAGATTGTTTAATTGAATTGAGGACAGTTTATGGTAAGTTACCATAAATTCCCCTTCAAATTACCGAAAATCATTCTTCTTTTCTTTGGAATCTAATATGGGTTGAAATCATGACTGTATTTCGAAAAATGTTAAAAATCATATATTTTTTATAAACAATATAGCTATGCGCTCGGCTACTACTCGTACTGAAAACATACACTTCTCGGAAAATACCCTCTACTCCCCAAGGTGCATATACACTAATTCTTCCGATAATTCATGTATTTTTTCTATACTTACTACCTTATTTTAGTTTACTTCTATTGATCAAGTTAATGAATATCATTGCATTGAACTTCTAAAAACATTACTTAGGATTCAAGAAGTTTTTTGGGTAAGACGAAAACGAATGCTATAAATTTAATTAAGTTTCAAGATTCAGCTTTCCATTGTTGGAGACGCTTCAATCACAAGTTTTTTTGTAAGTATAAGTGAAGTCCTTCTTTTTTGATACTAAACGCATGATGGCAGCAATGCCTGAATTGTTTATTATTAATTATTGATGTTTTATGTGCTTCATACCAGTGGAAGCGTTACTAACACCTGTATTACACTGCTTTGAACATTATTCCCCGAACATATTTACATGCAATTTAATTTTGAAGCATGCTGATTTTTACTAAACCTTCCTTTACATATTGATTTCAACTAAACTTTTTAATAAACAAAGAAATAAATCCAGGGTGTCACTCAATGGTCGCATCTCACTTACTGGGATCTTCACTTTACTATTGACTTTTAAAAAACATTTGCATTCAGACAGTTTCTCTAAGAGGACCTTTTAAATTAATCTTCTAAGGCCTTTTAATAGAATCATTTTTTATAATTTTTAACGTTTTGTACCTGGACGATATTTTCGGCTCGCTATATAGTTGTTTCAGTTTTGTGAAAATATTTATAGTAATATGTTGAATTCATCTGATTAATTTTATAATATTAATTTTTGCGAGACTTTCAGGTATAGTTTAACAAATAAAAAATCCTGATGCGTTAATTTGAACCAGAGATATTGAAGTCTAGGCTATTAGAAATAATATTCAACAAAAGTACAAGATCAAATTTATATTTTATGTTTACAAAAAACAATT
>NC_046661.1:71604598-71619063 GCF_010883055.1 Belonocnema kinseyi | reverse complement strand
TATATATATATATGTGTGTATGCGCGTGTGCGTGTGTGTGTGTTATATTTTACCCATATTACGTTCGTAAGACGTGGCCATAGGTGTGCTTCGCCGCGGTTCTAATGGGAGCTGGTGGCATCTTTAGATGACGATTGCTCTCAGTAGTACTGTGTGGTGGTTGTTCAACCCTTTTTTAAATTATATATATATCTAACATAAACTTATAATTTTTTTCAGATAAACAAAAATTGGGTTGTAAGCATTTTTCCGTGTCTTGCATTATCTGACTGTAAAATGTAATTTGATATTTTTAATAACACGCAGATGCCTTTCATCTTTAAAATGTTTTTGAAGGTTCATATACAAGAAAGATTTCTTCTGACATGATTTGTATAATTCACTTGAAAAATAGTCACTCTCCACCGAGCTATAGTGTTTGAGAACTTTTCCAAGAGGGGGCAAATACGATTTCTTGTTTTTGTTTTTACTTTCTGACCCGTTTTTTGCTTCAAAAATTGGATGTGATGGATTATTTTCGTTTGACGATTTGCAATCTACATAAAATACCGTATAGAAGAGACATAGAAACTCTATGGACTTTCCGTCATTCACGAAATAAGTGTCGGACTGTGAGTAAGCGCCAAGTTCCGGGTGCCTGCTCGGCAGTGGCGAGCTGAACGCTCGAGCGAAAATACTAAAACTAAAGCCATTAGATCGAAAGAAAGCATATGCTCGTAGCAAATTGTTATGAATTGTCACCCTGAAGAGTTACATTGGAAACGGCGATGTACGTTTCGCGTCCTCTCCTTGTCATAATAAATTAAAAAGTCCTAACAATGTGCCATAAAATCCCAAGGGTCTGTCAATGTATATTGTTGTTGTTGCTGAAATTAAATTACGAAAAATAGCTTTCTTTTACATTTTTGTTGCATCTGAGAATTACACTGAATTACGCATTCTTTTGCGAAGTGGCATCAAACAATGAATAACCTCAATACTAGTATACCCTTTTTCTATAAAGAGAAAAATATCACATTAAAAATTCGCATTCATGTATCTATGAGGGTACCGATTCTTTATAAACCAATATTTATAATTACTTCGCTTCAAAAAATCATGAAATCTAATCTACGCTTCTGATGTAAAGAAGTCGCTATGCATATATATTTTCCCTAGAATAAACAACTTTTTTGTATAAAAATATATTGTTTATAGGCTCTTTATTTTCGTGACAGAACATTCAAGGGACAATTAAAAGGAATTACAAAAAACTTTATTTGGACACTAAAAACGTAAACAATTCACGGATGTTAGACATTGTAAATCTAATATTTTAGGAAATTGCTTTGGTATTTACAGGATTTTTTCTGTACTGCAACACTGCAGTATATTCTTTTTGTAAGTAGAAAATTAAGCTTTCTGTTTTTACGCAACTGACACACGGCATGGAATAAAAAAGCAGGATACACCCGATAAACTAGGCGTACTCACCATAAAGGGAGTAGAACAGAACCATGGAAAGGATGGAAAGATATGCGGTGCTTTCTGAAAAGGTGAAAACGCGCTGTGTTCCCTGCTCGCGCCGGTGATCCCGCAAAAATTCACGACCACCCGGCCGCCTCTTTATGTGGTATTTTTGTTCTCACTCTTTTTCCAACATCTCTATCTTTCTTTGCACTCTGTAATCCGCTCGCAATTCTGACAGTAAAAATAGAAATGTGTTAATTATGAACGCTCTAATCCCGAAAGTAGTGTATGGAATTTAATTTTAACGTATACAGCTTTAAAAAAAATTCTATTTGTAATCATAGGTATTTTTTATCCTAATTTTTCGTTACTAATTCCATCATTATTTTTCATGAAAATTAAATTCCATAAAATAATATTTACACAGTAGAAGAGACTTCTCAAAAAGCTGCTCCTTAAGTTTAGCAAACTATGTCTGAATTTATGAAGGTCTATACCTGAATTTCAGAATTGAATCATATGTTGCAACATCTAATTATCAAAATTTAAGAAATTTAAATTAGACCAAAATCTAAATTAAAAATCCCATTCAACGTCCAATAATCAAATTGATGCAAAATCCTGTTAAATAAAACAAGAATCGAACGACCAAATTTGGACCACAACGAATAAACAAAAACCAAAAATACTATTTTAATCTGAAAAAAAAACATACAAATAAAATTTTCGGACGAAAATAAAAAAGAGGAAAGAAAAATGAGAAGGCAGCCAACCACATCCCCTTCCTTCTCTTTTTTGTTCTTTTGTCTTTTTTACTTTTATTATCATCAAATTATAATCAAATAAAAAAAACATAAGTAAATAAATAAAATTGCATTACCAACGTTTCGGTACTCGTACAGTACCCTCATCTAGGCAAGAAAAATTTAAGTGGTAGAAATTGACAGCACCCACGAACAGGTGCTCTCTCTTTGATACCTGAGAATCGAATGAGGGTCAGTAGGCCAATAGTTTGTAAACACAATATAAATATCTGTCACAATTACATTAGAAATAGAGAAAGTAAAAGACAAACAGAATTTATGAAACAGCCACATTAAATGTAATTAATCATAGTAGCATAACTTTTCAGCTTATCCAAATCGGGTTTTAAATTAATAGATAATAGTCTGGCAAGAACACTCCTATAACAGTGTCCTAAACGAACATCACTTTTGTGTTCCTCTATCCTAGTATTAAGAAGTCTACCAGTCTATAGCACGTAATTTATCCTACAGATCCTGCAAGTGATCTTATAGACAACACCACCCTTTTAAAAATTATCTAAAGGATCTTCGCAAAAATTTATCACCGAATTCATTTTAAATGAAATGCGAAAAATAGTATGAATTAAAAATTTTTTTAACACAAGTTTAATATTTTTAGAAATTTGACCAAAAAACGGAAGAACAAAAGTATTAAGCGAACTATATTCCTTTAACTCTTTCTGATTATCTCCAAGCAAATTATGAATCTCTTTGTTTTTGATTTGTTGACTTCTAATTGCAATATGTTTCTCAATTAACTTTTTTGCATAATGATTCAGAAAAAGGATATTCCTAACAATATTCAAATTTTGTGTGTGAAATGAATAACGAGACAAACCGAGAGCTCTATCAACTGAGTTTTTAACTACTGCAGTTTTGGTTTGAAAGGGTTTTGATTTTATAATCCTTTTGTATTTCATGAGTGAATTGAAGTTTTGGATGAAAACTATTAAAAGTATCAATGACGATATGTAACTTTTCTTATCTGTAATTTTTCTTTCCTCTTTTTTATTTTTGTCCGAAAATTTAATTTATTTTTTTTCAGATTACAATAGTATTTTTGGTTTTTGTTTATTCGTTGTAGTCCAAATTTGGTCGTTGGATTCTTGTTTTATTTAACAGGATTTTCCAAAATCTAATTATTTTATTTTTCATTCTCTTTGGATGCCAAGACAGCTTTCTTTTTGTAGCTTAACCCCTTGACTGCCAATGGGGAAAGGTCTCGGTCATTTAGGACTTTCTCTAGCTCCCAGAAAAAGACAAATCTTTGCAATGAAATATTTAAGTGTATTTAAATGTAAAGGTGTTTTAATTAATAATTATATACTTTAGGATATGCTGATCACGATTCCAGTCAGTTTATCATTTTGTGCATTTGAAAATTAATATAGCTGCTCAAAATGTCTTCCCACACAATGGATGTAAAAGTATGTAGAGGCTAACAGATATCTTTAAAAAGGGACTATTTAGTTACAAATCTTTAAAATCACCCTTGAATTGCGAAGAACTACCCCTAGTGGAGTAAGTTCGCTTACGCATTGTTATATATATTAACACTTAGTTTTCATTACAGAAAATATTCATTGGAATGCAAAGAGCAGTTTTCTAAGATTATAAATACATGCTACCCCCTGTAATCCAGCCTGAAGAGCAAAAAAAGCACCCTTTTCACTTCAATACACTCTTCTTTAACCTGTTATAAAAACAACGTTTGACTTTGTTATAATCATTTTAGTGAACTAAGTGGTTTCTCGGAAATTGGCTACTTCTGTTGATTTAGTTTTTTTTAATCATTTAAAATTATCTTGATTTTGGCCAAGTTCTTTCACAAATTTCTATTGGATAATAATTTTTATTAGATAGATGAACGTTTACTTTCCAGCTTGCTGGGTCTTAAAAAATTGACTTTCTTACGCTTCAATTTTTTTACAGAATTTGCTTACAACTGCCTCTTAAAAACCATCATCTATCATGACACTACGTTTTCGCTTTCCCTCACATTGACAACCTGCGCTCCTGCGGCTACTACCTACTACTTATCTACTATTTACAATATTTATAATTTTCTTACACCTTCTTCCTCTACTATTTACAATCTTTCCTTCTCGATTCCTATACCTTCTTCCTTATCTTCTACTCTATCTTATTCAACACCCTCTTTAGCCATGCTGCTGTCCTTTTGTCCCCACTTTGATGCAAAAATACCTTCAAGCTTATCCCCCTTCTTTCCACCTCTTCACACTCCTTTAACCAATACTTAACTTTTGCATACCCCTTCCCAGACAATTCACATATCCTCTTCTCTGTCGAAAGCCAGAACCTACTATAATACCTTCATGCATCCGCATCTCATCTTCACTATAAGTTCATCACCCTGTTTTTCTCAGTCACTATGTGATCCCTCTTACCTATTTCAAGTACCCTCTTTTCTTCCTCGTGCATCTATCTTACTTCATCTAACTGCCATCAATTCGTTCTAAAATACCTTTTTATTTCCAACTTCATCTTCCCACCCTACGTCTGTTCTCCTTCTCCTACCAAAACTGCCTAACCAGCTTACATCTACCCCCACACTCCCACCCTTAAAAATAATATAGTCATCGCTAGCAAATAAAATAATCTTATTCTCCCCCCAAATTATCTGTGAAAAATTTCTTTCCAAGCCCCCACACTTGCCTCATCACCACATTTGTCCTTCTAACTCACTCTTTTATATGACCATTAACTCCCTCATTCCCCTAAAACAGAAAGCCTGAGCTGACAAACGCTATTACCTCCTGTACCGACTTTTTTCCACTTCCACTCCCCTCCCTTATTCCACCCACACCCTTTCATGAACACCATAACCTTGAACTTTTCCGCATTCAACTCTAACCTATTTTTGTCCAAGTATCTTTTTAACCTTTTCATCATCTTCTTTAAAGCGTCCTCGCTCTTTGCCAGCAGCATTATGTCATCTGCAAATGCCAGTGATCTTATTCGGACTCCTTCGACCCCAACTCCTTCTACCATTCCGGCCGCTAGCTTACTTTCCATATCTGCGATTAGAATGTCAAAAAGCGATGGGCTAAGCGGCACTCTTGTCTCAACCCCATATCTATCCAGAAACTGTCCGAGGTTCCCTACTCTTCTCTCACCCTATATTACGTCTCTTTATATACCTCCTTTACCCTTTCGTCAGGCCCTTTTACTCCCCTCTCTTCCATCGCCTCCCACGATCTCTCCCTATCCACTGAAGGGAACGCGCCTTTTAGATCTACAAAAAACGCGTGTACTTTCACACCCTTTTTAGCTAATTCTATATCGACCACGTGCTGCAAGACGTAAATACTGTCGATAGTATGCCTTCCCTCCATAAAGCCCGCCAGTGTCTCCGGCAGTATTCCTTTCCCCTCGACATCCTTTTGCAGCCTATCTACCAACATCATCGCGTACACTTTGTACGCTGTTTTCATTAGAGTAATCGTTACCCCTCCTATCTTCACTGTCCTCATTTGCACGCCCTCCCTCTCTCCCTCTCGATAAACTTCTTTCTCTAATCCACCCATAACCCCTGGTGTAATTCACACACTAGCCCATCCTTGGCTCTGTATTCTGACCGCCGCTTGGAGCCTCCATCTATACCGCCTTAGCCACTTTGGCTCTAGTCCATTTCATCCTTTTCTCTTTACATGCTGTCTACCAGCACACCACATCTTATTCTTGGATATACCGCCAGAAATCCTTATATTTTTTTATCTCTGCCAATTCTTTATCCCTCTCCAATTCCACAACTGCCACTTCATTCTCCCTTCCACCCTCTAGCTTAATTTTCCCTACCTTGCCTCTAACCCATCCTATGCTCTGTAGCGGTGCTTCCACCCGCCCTTTCTTCCCCGCTCTTAAGCTTTAATCCTCTTATAACAATATTATTTCTCCTATCTACCTTCTCTTTTCCATCCATTTTCAACTCCATTGTCCTTATCCTTTCCCCTGCCACCTACTTCTTTTTGCGACCTACCCTTCACCTTCTCAAGCATTTTGTTGCCTATTCCTTCCACATTAAAATCTCTTTTTCCATCTGTTTCATTTTATCCTCTTATCCTTTTCTAATCGAAACCACATCCCTTTCTAATCCTTCGATATTCTCACATGGTTCCTTTACCTCCTTTTCGCATTTCTCATCTCTTACCCTCAGGTCCTTCCTCATATTTTTTATCTGCTCCAGAGCCACCCTTGTGCTACACTTGCACTTTCCCTTTCCCTGATGCGCCACCCAACACCAGGCCACGCACGTCGTAGCCTGTGGGAAATTTCCTCTTCGTCGAATTCACTAGCTACACTGCCAGTACCCTCGCTGACTACCTCCCGTACTTCCGTCGGTAACTAGGACACCTCCATGCAAAAATAACTTCTGCAACTTACAGATGTCTCTCAAGACTGTGCCGCTTATCGTCCCAAATTTTTCCTTCATTTGCTCTATTCTAATCCTTGCAGCTTCTGCAGACTCACTTTTCTCTTCCCTAACCTCCCACAGCATTAGCTGAATCACCCTTTGTCACCTTCAAGGCTCAAACTCCTGCCCACAAACTACCCCGATCCCTTACTAATCTAATCTCCTTTTCCCTATTTACCCAAATCCCACCCCATAAATACCCTGAAAATTAATTTTCATCTTCCCATTTCACCCTCTACAACCCTAGTCACCTGCTAGGCTTCCACCCTCAACCCCACTTAAATTTTCACACAAACTCCATAAAATCTTCTCGCCACCTGTCAACACACACATTCTCACTACTGCAACATGAAAGTCGACCATTGTTTATTATTCAGACAGTTTTAGCTAATAAATGCATAACTTCGTGAATAGCTCAACAATGTTAGTTTAATGGAGGTTTCTGACAGTGCTGAGCCAAAAGCAAGTTAATTTAAATTGATTTTGTGGAAAACTAAAACTTAGCAAATAAAACTGACAAAGTTATGCATGTTTATTTCAGGTTGCTTAATCAATAAACAATTGTTGTGTAATGTAAAGTAATCACGTAAGAGAACCATTGGCTAGATATATACAAACATTCGTTATGGCTTGGGGAAGGTTGACCTGTAAACATTTTTCTACTCTCTTCAGATTTTTGGTAATTATACAAAACAAAAAGGACCCCGCACTAAATGTGTGGGAAAATGGCTTTCGGTGGATTTAGCTGAAACTTTGTAATTTTTAAGGCTCTAAGTGCTGGATGAAATATCTATTAAAAAATCCAAAAAAATGGACAGTTTTAGCGCTATGCGGCGCTAAGCGCTCAAGATCAGTGAATTAAATTAATTACAACAGATTTTGTTACAAAAGCGATGTCAACATAGAAATCACGCTTCAGATCGTGGTCTGTCATATTTTCGCCTACACCGTTGACTCATATAGCGCGCTTCTCAAAACGATGAAACGCTAAGCGCCCAAGATTTTAACTTGACTAATGAATCACTTTTTTAAAGGCAGAAATGGTACCCAAAGTAACATTAGTAACTAGTGCGCACATACTGATAATAACATTCTACCCTACGCAAGAGGGTTGAACGCTAAGCGCTCAAAAGCAGCGAATAAAACCAATCCTAGTAACTTTAGCGACAAAAGCGATGTCACTATAAGAATCACGCATCAGAAAGTAGTCAGTAATACGTTCAGCCAAACCAATGAGTTATATTGCGCGCTTCTCGAAACGATCAAACCCTAAGCGCCCAAGATTTGAACTTGACTAAGTAATTACTTTTTTAAAGACAGAAATGGTATCCAAAGTAACATTAGTAACGAAACGCTTCTCGGTTATTACTGCACATGTAAGTTAAGGGCCAGAAACTCTTGGCACTTGCACACATATTGCAAGCGTTTTATGGTTCCTGGGTTATGCACGTAACCAGCAACACGTAAAGTATCCTCAAACTTCCTTGCTACAAAGGATTCTAGATGCTGCTAATAGAGGTGAACAAGCGAACCCGAATCAAGAACCAGAAATATTTTAATGTTTCGCAAAAGCTACTGGGATTGGTTCTATTCGCTGATCATGGGTGCTTAGCGTTCGGCCATCTTGCAAAGAGTACCCTGTTATTATCGGAATGTGTGCACTGGTTACTAATGTTACTTTGCGTACCATTTCTGCCTTTAAAGAAGTGATTAATTAGTCAAGTTAAAATCTTACATTGTACTCTTGAGAGCAGTACAATGTAATTGTCGGAATGTACGCACTAGTTACTAATGTTACTTTGAATACCATTTCTGCCTTTAAAAAAGTGATGAATTCGTCAGGTCAAAATCTTGGGCGCTTAGCGTTTGATTGTTTTGACAAGCACGCTATATGAGTCAACGGTGTAGGCGAAAATATGACAGACCACGATCTGAACCGTGATTTCTATGTTGACATCGCTTTTGTAACAAAATCTGTTGTAATTCGTTTTATTCACTGATCTTGACCGCTTGGCGCCGCATAGCGCTAAAACTGTTCATATTTTTGGATTTTTTAGGGATATTTCATCCGGCACTTATAACCTTAAAAATAACAAAGCTTCAGCTAAATCCACCGAAAGCCATTTTCCCATACTGTAGGATTTTTTCAGTTAAATACGGAATTCTAAACATTTATATTAGAATTTATACGAGGTCTTTCCGCACAAATATATCATCTGTTATAAATAATTTTTCACGATATGCAACTCCGTGCAGGTAATATAATTTCAAAATGGAAAATAGTGTTCAGTTTGTCCGATGGCACTCTTTCATGCAATTTACATCGTTTATCTATTGGTGTTTTTTATATGTAAAGGGAAAATTTGTTTGAATAAAAATAAGTAGCAAAAAATTCTACGGATGAAAATTTCTATTAACAAAATTTCTACAAAAAAAGTTACTAAATAAATTACGAAAAGAACAAACCTTCACAATAATTATCTATGTAAAAACAAATAGGCGAATTAAGATTCATTTTTACGTAGTTAATTGTTTTGCATATTTGTTTGCCATGAATTTTACTTCCGTAATGATAGTGTCAAAATTTTATAGTTTTCAACCTTATTATTTATCATTTTTTTATAAACATATCAAACAAAAATTAAATATAAAAATTTCCCTTTACTCAGGATATTTTTTCGAACTATTTTAAAACCCGTAGTTATTATTCTAATATTAAAAATAAAAATATTATTTTAATATTTGTTCCTTGTTTTGCATTATTCTCAATTCACAGTTGCCCTAAAAAGTGGATCATTTCAATAAATATATATAATTACAAACAGTTTGTTGCGTTTCGTGTCAGAAAGAAGTTGAATCTCTCACTGACCAAAAATGAGATATAAATTTCCCATTTGGTCAGTCTACTTTTGCGCCAATGAATTTTAAATTATTTCTCTCAATACGAAACATGTATACGTATCCATCAGAAAAGATTGGTTGCGAATATGGAAGTGCTTCCTACAAATTAAGATAAATTTTTAAATTCGCGTCCAATATGAAACGAAAGAAAATAAAGACAGCTTTTTCAGAAATAAGTAAATTGTTGCCATTATTATTCAATTTTAAGTAAAACAAAATAATGCATGCTAATACTACAATTTTACACAAAATGAGTCTTAGATTTAAGGTTGCCGCTGTTTCATTGAAATTTTGATGGATTTATTAAAAATTTGACTATTTTGTTTTTTTGGGAGGAAGAAGTACTATTTTGGATTTAGTTTTATCTTCTCCTATATTCATTTTTACGGACTATAGTGACAAATAATTTTTTTTTAAAACTAGGTTTTAATCGAATGAATCACGGTATAAGAACGTGGAAATTACACGATCCTGGCTTGCGAAAATGAAACCCACTGTATCTGAGTTAAGTCCTGATGATCTAAGAAAAGCAAGTTTGCTTCTTTGACAAGGACTGATTTCCTATATTTCTCTAAAAGTTTCCGTGAATTTTCTGGTCGAGTCATAGTGCTCGGAAATACCCGAAAAGTTGACAAAAATTCAAATAGTGAGCAAACTTTCTTGAAACTCAGTAGCCTTATGTTTTCGGAGTCAACTAATTCAAATTTAAGATCGACAGTCCCATGAAATGTTCACCATTTTATGGCGAACAAAATTTTAAAACACTGATGTTATGTTTGTGAAGAGTAGTCGTTAGGGGGTTTCCGGGGTCAATGAATTCGAATTTGAGGTAAAAATGGTAAAAAATAAGCTAGCCGATACAAAATCTTGGCCAAACTATGGAAACACCGACGACTTTACGCTAAAAGTATCGATGTTTTAAATTTTCACCAGATTTGGATGCTATTCCGAACACTGTGCGAGTTACGGTTGGCGGAATTTTGTAACCTTTGCTTTCTTTACTTAGACTTTTATTAGTAAAGTATAAATGTGTCATAATTTACTTTCCTCACTTCTTATGTTAAAATTCGGGCCGAGAATTTTGGCCGCCTGTTCCGCCGCTTTATAAAGGAACGCTCCATTGCCTTTCGGTCATAAAGTTATTGGAGATATACAAATCCATACTTGCCTTGACGGCGTGGCATGCACAATCGCGGAACGAACGAATCGATATGCAAGCTCTTCTGCATATATATGACCTTTCGCGAGGATGTTTTCACTTGGAAGTCCGCTGAACTCAATGAAACGTTATTTTAACAATGTCATGCGACTTCAATCGTACTTTCGTAAATTCGTTTGACTCTAGTTTTTAAATTTCCTAGTTGTTGACTTCGATGAATTCAAGCGATGACTGTCGACTTCGTTCTGACTTCGTCCTAGCTTCATGATTTAGTTTGACTCGGCGCGTACTTCACATTGCAGCATGACGTCCTTTTCAATTATTTTTACACCACTTGATCTCGATCTCGATGACTTCATTCTGACTTCGTACTGACTCGGCACTGACTTCGTACCGACATGGCACTGACTTCGCATGACGCTACGCTCATCTTTTCTGACTCACTACGTTGTATGACGACTCTTTCCTTATTCTTATGGCTTCAAGTATAATTTAACTGACTTCGTCATTGCTAGATCGCGTGACAAAATTAAAGAAGCTAAGCTCGTTCTTCATTTATTGAACTACCCCGAATGAGTAGAGCAGAACCGGGACGACAAGCATTTTAGTCGCAGATACCTTGTTCAACGGCGATAGATTTGAAGACCAAATTTGTCGAAGAAGATGCTTGTATCTGCTTTGGAGGGACTCCTTCACTGATATTACCTCTTAAGTATGGCCACTGGACGATTTTTCAAGCAGGTTCCTGTTTTCTTGCACCAGAAGCATACATCGTCTGTTCGTCCATATAAAATACATAAGTGACGTTATGCTCACGATACATAGTGTTAATGCAGACGTATAAAGGAGAATTGCGTCGTCTGAGATAAAGGAATAGAACTATACTACACTATATAGTAATGGTGCACTGGTACCAGCCAGTGCGGAATGCGCGTGTCCGACTTTTAGTATAAGGTGAGTTGTGAGTACTGCATGCCGCAAACTACATTGTTCACCTCATCAGCAGTGATTTGTGGACATTCCTCCTCAGATGTTTTGAATTTGTCGCAAAACTTCTTTAAGCAAAAACTATTTACAGTATCCTTCAATTTTAGTGGTGGGATCATGTAAACCTCTAAGTTGGCGCTGCCTGGATGGACTTTAGTGGATTTTCGACTGAAACATAGAGAATCATACAGATAAGCGATGGGTCAGTGAGAAACTGTTAATTCTCCCTGATCCACCCCAATATTAGCTGTATTATCCTCCTTACGTCAGATGACACTGGTATTTCGTCAACCGCGGGCTGTTTGTAATTCTTTGTTCCCTTTTCGTAAGCGACCTACCAGATGTTATGTATTCAATCACACACTAAACACAGAACTCATTTTGTCTTGCCCCATCAATCTTCTTGTACAGTTGATTTAAGTTTTTTTCTGTCCTTTATTATTTATCGTCAGTGTAACCTTCGATTTAAATCAGCCAAAGCTCTCACCTCACCAAAAACTTAGGAGTTCAAGAGGAACCTGGATTTTAATCTACCTCCTTATCCGGAAATCGCTATTAACTATCCAGAGATACCTGCTTTCTGCGATTGAGCTCAACGTCGCTTTCTCTTCTTTATCAACGTCTCCTTCATGAAGCAGGTTAGAAAGCACTTTGCGTATATTCTTGGTTTTCGAGAAGTAGGCAGCTTGATTTCACAAAGACTGTTGCGAAACGTGCTAAGGCTCTGGGTGTTTCTGGCACCAAAGGGTGTGCATAAGTACCATTAAGCTTCCGTGAGACAGACAACTGTGACATCTCAGTAAAGTAGCAACTCATCCTGAGCGTTTCGTCAGGTGCTCTGCGCATTCTATAATTTTCAACCACATCTAAAACTGCGTTTGGTGGTGTCATTATTATTTCCACGAGGAGCTAGGGAAAGGGTTCGACCATTCGCCTAAAGTCTTTCATACAAGGATAAGTTTGTATACTTTGGCAGGTCGCCCAGTATCCCAGAGTCAAAGTTTTAGACACCTTATTCACGTGCCATTCAGTTGTTATCAAGGTTGTTATGCCTCTTATGTGGATTATTCCTTCGGGACCGTCCCTGAACAATTTTTCGCGACTGCCTACTAATTAGTGTAACCATATTCAACAGAAACCGGATCCCGCAAAAGTCTTGAACATTCTTAGAACACGATTTGACCCAATGGCAATCTCCTTCTACATTTTCCTCGCAGGTTTCTTAGAATTTAGTTACTCGCAGCGTTGCTCTTGAGGCTATTAACTAGTGAAAGCTTGGCACCTACCAGAGTATGGTCGAAAATTCAATCACACACATGTTTTGTTCGTGGAAGTCAAGGAAAACTAGGTCAGGCCTCAAATGCGCAATACATGTTTTTTCGAGAATATGAATATGCGACACTTGTCATTTTCGACAGTGAAACTTGCAGCTTAATATCAAAATTCGTGTAGAATAGGTGTGCTTAAAAATCGGTAAAGTAGGAATCGGGTAAATGTCACATGCCCTTAATATATATTTTAGCATTAAAACAAAAACTAAAAAATCTATCAAGAAGTAATGTATAACCAATTTTTTAATCTTTTTTGGTTGAAAAGATTTTGCCTGTTCATTATATTTATTATCTTGTGTCTTTTTTAAAAGAAACAATTCAGTTTTAATGTTATTTTTTACGATTAGAAAAAAAACTTGCGCCCTATCAAAAAAATTTTGTCCTATCGAAAAATCATTTGGAAACAATCCGATTAGACTTTGAAAAGTTATCCAGTATACGGACGAAAAAAAACAATGACGACAACGACGATAGAAAAAACCATTGTAAAACCTGTTTTTTTCGGATTCAAGGCGTCTCGAAACGTTCGGATGGAAATAAATCTGCGATCGTCAGTTCTCACATAAAACCTTTTCATTATTTTTTCCATATCGTTTTTTAAGAAGAGTGTTCAAAGTATGAAACACAGTAGAGGTTTGATTGATGTGAAATTAAAGCATCTCTAATTGGCTTGCGTGTCTTCTTCATGTGTTTAGCTGTTTATATTCGTTTCGATTATTTTAAATATTCTATTGTATTTTTCATACAACACCAGTGCCGAAAGACACTAATTAAAAACTGTAAAGAAAACCAAATTCATCTCGATCTTCATCCCATTTGCATTACTTTTGAGTCACAAAATTCTATTTAAAAATTAAACTATTCATCACTCTAGAAAATTTAGCATTTCCAAAGTTGGATCTTGCATCAGTATTCTGATCACTCTTAAAACAAGCAGGTTATATAATTTGCTTGTCATTATCAGTAAGCGTCTGTATGTACATTGCACAAACCACCAAATTTTAAAGAGCCTGTCCTGTGAAGTTACGGGAAAACCGAAGACTGTTCTCTGTGATTTTAGGCTCTTGTTATTTAAAATTTTCTCAACGCTGAATCTTGCATCAGTATTATGATCACTCTTGATACAAGCAGGTAAAATAATTTGCTTCTCATTATCAGTTAACGTTTATATATATATATATATATACATTGCACAAACTACCCAATTTTGAAACCCTGATTTCGAAATCACAATATAAATCAAACGTATAAGTACTACCCTTTTACAGAGTATTAGGTCATTTTGGGGATCCGATAACAAACTATAACGGAGATAAATTAGTTGGTCTATGCTTAGAAAGGGGTCTGTTTATTACAAATACTTAGTTTAGACATAAAATGATCCACATGTACACCTG
>NC_046661.1:71560268-71604498 GCF_010883055.1 Belonocnema kinseyi | reverse complement strand
GGAGCAGTGTTGCGGAACGAACGTGTTATTTACATAAATAGCACGAGAATTCTGGATCAATCTGAAAAATCTCTATCCCATCCCCACACTACTCCTTTCCCCCGCCGAGTGAGTCACGCCTACCCCGAAAGGGAAATGGCTTAATGGTGTAATAATAATAATAATATATTCACTCTGTTGTATCTTAATTTGTGAATTGAGTCTATTGAATTTTATCATTTTGATCATTTTGATCTTTAAATCTCATTAAATTTTTCGATTGTTGAGAATCCATTCACTTTTGACATGCAGTTTAATGAATTCATCATTGATAATTTAATAACGAGGAACTCATGAAAACCATTAAAAATTCTTTTATTTCCAATGTCTGAATTTTACAATTTTAATTGTCAATTGGAGAATTTAACAGAAATATAAATGAGATATAAAAGTCTTTGCATTTTCTATTACTTTTCTGTTTGAATACCTAGAAAAACTAACACTAAAGTCGATTTTCAATACGTTCTCGTAAATAAGTAAAATTGAGTTTTTTTATGGAACTTAACTATTTTAATCTCTCACTTTATTGAACATTAACATTCTACGAACATTGCCTAACTGCTCTATAAAGCAGTACGATCTGCCGCGCTGGTTTCCTCGCTAGAACTATAAAGTCTTCCTTTTTGCTGCATCATTTCTCACGGTAGAGAACTGGCTGGACATATTAAAAAATCTGAAAAAATTCATAAACGCTTCTTAAGGTGTCTACAATGCAATGCAGTTTTCCAAATTTCCATATACGAAATTGTTTACTAATTACTGATAGTTTTCCACAAACATATCATCTTGGAAACAAATAATGATAGGAATTTTTTTATGGTTTAAAATGGGCAGTTTTGTAACGCGATTAAAGAGCACTTTAAAAAAGTGAAGTTCGATTAATATTTCGAGAAATAATCCTTTACGAATATTTCGGAATCAAAGTGAGAGTGGCCATCCTATAAAAGATGTTAAAAAAAAAGTATCTATTTCACCACAATAGGTACCTAAGAAGGAAGGGGATATCGAAATCCCTGCATTATATACACCTTAAGAAGTGTCTGTGCATTTTTTCAGATTTTTTAAGATGTCCAGCCAGTTTTGAGTGATGGTCGCGTACTTTTGCCCCCGACTTTAGGTGATTTCATTGCAAAAAATTATTTTAAAAAGTATAATAACATATAAAAATATAAAAAAGTATATCTATTAATTAAAAAAACATTTATAGTAAACTATATTTTTTAAATTATTGAATGTTTGTAGTCGTATCAACTGCTGGGTTCATTAGCGACTTTATTGTAATTTGATTATAAACCATAGGGTATCTATGGGATAGTTTATACCAAGGGACAGAAGCAAAGATTCTGGAAAGCATATCCAGCCTCGCTTCCGCTTTAGGAATCTAAACTTCACTCAAAGCTTCGGATTTTAAAAATAATAAGCACTTTTTTCTAACATTGTTTATTGTTTTTCAGAGTAGCCTTCCTTGTGTAGAATACCGTCATTCAAAAAAGTGGAACCCGCGTCATCGGCAACCTCAAGTCTTTTTACACTCGGCTGATTTTTAACCGCAGGCGTAGGGAATACAAAAAAGTCGCAGAAGCCAAATCTCGACTGCACGGTGAATGCGGTAAAAGTTTCATGTGCATAAACTCTAAACATTTAAGAGTTCCGATGGCCGTGTGAGACCAAGCGTTGTTGTGATAAAGAAACTTTCCGCGCTGCCCTGTTCTGACTGAAATGTCTATCATATAATTCCACGAGAATACCCAAATAAGACCTTATAAACTTAAAGTACTGGGGGCTCTCTCTACACGATTCAGCTCAAAATAATTCAGTGTGATTTCTTGGTTATCTAAGACCGGAAACTTTTGAAGCGATTTACGTATTATATTTCTGATTGCTCCGAAATATAGGTCAATCGATTCCTTTTCGAATCAACAGATCTTTTATATTCTTGCATCAATTTTTAATCATTAGAATAAGATTGTCGCACAACTCAGAAAGCCGAACAATTGATTTCTATGAACTTTTTCGTTAAAAAAAAAATATCAGAGCTACAGTATTTACAAAATTTTAAAATTCCATCGAAAATGAAAATGTTAAGCTAAACAACGCTCGATTAAAAAAAGTCGAAGGCAGAAAAACGTTTCATTTTAAAATTCCTACAAGATTATCGTTACAAGTATTTGAATTTTCTTAAAAGTCGAAAAATTCAAATTTTGATCGCACACAAAATAATAAAAAATTCCATTTCATGCGCAACTATGCGAGATACGAATAAAGATGAATTCATTCTAATTATTATACTGAGAATGATCTAAAAATTTGTTATTTCTTATTTTTTATGGGGGCGTAGTTTTTGTTTTATTTGTGAAAAACTGCATTAAAAATAAAAAAAAATTATATTTTTAGTCAAGCGACGAAAACTACAAAAAAACGGACGGAAGTTGTTTAACTAAGAGAGAGCTACACATTTTTCAAATAGTTTTTTGATAGAATTCGCAGTTTTTCTTAATCGTGAAAAATATCGTTCAAAATGTAAAAAATTAAATTTTCGAAAAAAACGACACGAGCTAAGAAAAAAATAGTAACTGATTTTTATTATTAAATAATTTATTATTGGAAGTCTGTGTCGCTTATCCAAAAGTATCATTTTTTTATTTTTAATGCAGTTTTGGACAAATAAAACAATAAATACGCATCCTATCAAAAAGAAAGTTATAACAAAGTTTCAGATTATTTTTAGTGTTACAATGTTAACGAATTCTTCTTTTTTCGTTTCTTGCATGACTAAAAATTAAGAAGTTTTGCATCTCGAAGTTCTTTACATTATTTATTACGTTTTCATAACTCATGATTGAGAAAGCATTAGGCTTTTATGAAATTTAACACCATAGTTTTTTAACGGATCTCCACGTTTTGAGAAACCGTCCGTCCGCCCGTAAACACGATTACTCTAAAAGATTTAACGGATCAAATCGGGCTTTGTCACACTTTTTTAGGTACTAAAAGAAAGAACTAGTTTGTTAACCAGCATTGTTTGACCCACGGTTATGGTTTATCCTTCGAAAATTATATTTTTGTTTCAAGTATACACTAGCCGTCCAATAAGACGACGAACACGGAAATTTCACCGTCCGGCAAGACGACGGCGTGAGGGGGGACCCACTATTTTGCGCTTAGAGCGTGTGCGGTGTAGAGCGAACTTATTTATTAAGTGAAACATAAGGTCTCGTGCATTGCAGAGAAGAAAGTGGAGGGGATAGAGGTACGGCCTCCGCCGTCGTTTCGTTGAGCGTTCACCCGTCGTCATGTTGAGCGGGTCGTCTTGCCGGAGGTCGTCTTGTTGGACGGCTAGTGTATTTCAATATTTCAAACGACGGCAAATAAGTAAAAGGTTTTAAAGAATATTAGATAAGACTTAATATTTTCGTTTTGTTTTTTAAAAATACTATGAAAAAATAGAAAACTCAAATGTTGCGCCAAACGACATGAGATGCGGAAAAAAATTCAGAAAAGTGTTGCAGCTTTAAAAAATTCCTTCAAAATTTATTTGAAATATTTTTTGATAGGACTTGTCATTTTGGCTTTATTTAACAAAAATATTATGAAAAAGAAGAAAATTCAAATTTTGGGCCGAACGAAATAAAATATGTGGAAAAGTTTTTAGAAAAATTACAGCGTTTTAAGTTCCTGTATCATTCCTTTAAAGTTCTGAATGGAAAAACTCCTCGTTTTTAATTAATTTTGTTAATTGATATAAAAGAATCAGAAATTTCCATATAAAGCCAAAATACGCGAGATACGTAATATTTTTAGCAAAACAACGCGGGGCAGTGCAATTTGATTTTTAACTATACACACTTAATTACATGGAAAATTCAGAATGTGAAGATGCATACAAATACTGGGATTTAAAAAAGATTTTTTTCATAAAGTTTGATTCAAGCATTCTAAGTGCAAAGAATAAGTAACCACGCGAGACCTGTAAGTTGGGGGGGGGGGGGGGGGGCAGAATTCCCTGCTGAGATTTCTCCTCCGTTCCGCTACTACGAGCTTGAGATTTCTTCAATTACTCGCCCAGTAAAATTTCACTTTTGCCTAGTAGGTCCCTTTTCTCGAATCACACACACATACACATACACATGCGCGTGTATATATATTGTATAAAAATGTACAGGATTGTTTAATAATTACAAAGATTAGCTTTTATGACCATCAGAATGGCCCTTTTTGTTAGGACAGGTATACACTCGAAGATATAAATCGCTCGTGTTGGAGTCATACAAATTGAGTCACGAGATAAATTATTGTCTTGAAGCCATAGAAACTTCTCTCTAAGACATAAGTTTTAGTCTGGCTCGGTCTTAAAACTAAAAAATTCTGAAGTCGAAATTTTCGACGTCAGCATGTTTTGATTGGGGAAAATTCAATCTGAAGCATTTTTATTCGAGGGTCAACGTTCACTCCGCGAGCACAAACCACCATGGCGAAGCGTAATCACTATTCTGCTTCGCAGCACCTAATTTGAGAATTTTTTGGAGTTTTGTTTTTAAATTATCGCCGTCTCCCCCAAAATACTGATACTTTTAATTTACTAAATGCCAAAAAAATAAATCCAAAAAAATTATTGTATAAAAATAATTTCTGTTAGTTATAAGGTGAATTATAAAAATTTCTAAAAATAAATACTTGTGAAAACTTACTATTATTATATGTAAGGAAAGCTATGTTCACAATAATATTTCATTATACCGATATTATTTGGGGAGATGGGGGGGGGGGTGATTATTTGAAAACGAAACCCTAAACAAGTTATCAAATTAGGTCATGCAATGCAGAATCCACGTTTCTTTAATTTTAGATGAATCGATCGGAAACTTTCCTGAAATCTTTCTTTAATACTTAGACACAAATGTCTCACTGCAAGTTTCTTCAGACTGAAAGCTACCTGGTAACTTCTTGTAACAGAAGCACTTAAAACGTGGGCCGGTGTCATTTTGCAATTAAATGTTAGTAAACAATAATATATTTTTTACTTTAAACTTCTGCTTTAGCCATCACAAGACTATACTGAGCGTGGACACCAAGTTTTAGACGCTTTTAGCAATATTTGGCCAAGTTACGACGATTTATATTGTAAAATCTTACTGATTTCTAAGGTTAAATAATGTCCATTTTTCATTTTTCCTATTACGAATAATTATGGGATAAAAAACCGTATGGGAAAAATGTCTTATTTTCTCACTCTACAAGCCCGTTTTTTAATAAAAATCACTTAGGTGAATTTCAAAATTTGCGTTCTCTGAGACAATCGGATGATAATTATGCGGCTATTCGAGCTCGGAAGAGTTATTGTATCCGGATCCTCAATTATAAGTTTGAACGCGCCTGGGGTGCCCCTGTAACGGAGCTGGCGGTTCATGTTGGGTCTTTGTTTTGCGGTTCGTAACAAAGGACCCTGCATCAAATGTACATTAAATGTCATTTTTTTTAAATTCTAAATCTGCTTTTTTGTATTTTCGAACCTGTAAAGCAAGTATTCGAAAGAAAAAAAATAAGAAAAATTGACAGTTTTTGGACAGTCAATCTTTCAGGTATATTTTCGTAAACTATTGAACAAATTAAAAAAAAATGACACCAAAATATCCCAAAATGGCGGAGTGAGCCATGGTGCACTAGAGTATCTCGCCGCCGAAGTAGTAGGACGGCATGCACGATAGCTTCCAGAATTCATAAAGGAAACAGAAATAATGGTCGTTTTCTTAATTTGGATACTTTGTTACTCTATATAAACTACAAGAAAACCTAATAAAAATCAAACATTAATGAAAATTTCCATTGTTTCAACAAAAAATACGATTTTTGATGACATTTTAAAAAATATTGATGCTTTTATAAATTTTAAAAATAGATAAAATCAAAATTATTTCTTGAAAAAAAGATCCTACTCCATCTTCACTCCATTGGTAATCGAACCACAAAACTTCTGATTTCCGGTCAGGTGCTTTTCCATTTAAGCTATTACAGGGATCAGAATAATAACTCTTAATTCACGAACATAACGCTAATTTTTAGCTAGGTGTTAAAGGTAACAGTAATGATTGAAATTTTTTAAAATTTATCTGCTATATCATCAGAGTCTGTACTTTACCGACAGTAGATCAACCCTCCAAACCACGAAGGCACAAAAATGTACACAATATCGATCATGTTAAGAATCTTCAATAACAGAAAATGCTTAACGTCTTAATAAGACTAGATGGAAAATAATATTTTTAAATTAAAATTATTTCTTGAAAAAAAGATCCTACTCCATCTACACTCCATTGGGAATCGAACCACAAAACTTCTGATTTCCGGTCAGGTGCTTTTCCAATTAAGCTATTAGAGGGATCAGAATAAGAACTCTTAATTCAAGAACATAACGCTAATTTTTAGCTAGGTGTCAAAGGTACAAGTAATTATTTAAAATTTTTTTAAATTTATCTGCTATATCATCAGAGATTGTACTTTACCGACAGTAGATCAACCCTCCAAACCATGAAGGCAGAAGATCTACACAATATCCATCAAGTTAAGAATCTTCAATAACAGAAAATGCTTAACGTCTTAATAAGACTAGATGGAAACTAATATTTTTAAATTAAAATTATTTCTTGCAAAAAAGATCCTACTCCATCTTCACTCCATTGGGAATCGAACCACAAAACTTCTGATCAAATCATTCAAATTTTTGTTTCATGTGGAGCAGTTTTTAATACTTTACGAACAAAGAAAAAAATTCTTGATTCGAAACCAAAAGTGGGCTTGTTTCAAGGTGAAACATAAAGAAGACCAGCTCCGTTAAAAACCAGCATAGTTTGAAATCTTTAAAAAGAACTACTTATAGAACTACAAGTTAGGCCCAATGTAGTCTTGCAAGTAGTCGCTAGCGATAATATGGGCTAACATCAAGCCACATCATGGTTTAGAAACTAGTTTTCAGCTAGGCGGTAGGCTAACATCAAACCGCTGCATAATCTTGAGAGCACACAGTAATACAAGAATCTAAATTTCAGTAGAGAAAGGCGGTTGACTTTCAGATATAACCAAAAGGATCATTCGCCAGTTGAAAGTCAACCGATGATTATAACATGACTTTAAGTAACGCGCTTGGTTGAAAGTTAACTGCTTTATATACATAAAATTACTTTATAGGTTAATTTAAGACAGAAAGATTGTGAACTTTCCATAAACGCTTGCGTCTGAAATCAAACTTATAGGTTAATTTAAGTCAGCTGATTGTTGAAATACCAGGTACAGAAAGTAAATCTTCAATCCTTTTTTGTATTCTTTCTTATCAATGCCATGAGCTCAGTGTTAATCGATACTATCCAGCAAGCGCTATCGACACCATATTGGCTACTGTCAGCTGCTCTCTTGGCACCTCTTCTAAAATCTTCTTAACCTGCCAGTTAATCATCATATTACTCGTATAATCAGATAAGAGACACTGCACTTAAGTTCAATTTCTGGTTGAAATAAAGTAACTTACTTAATTTAATGTAAAAATGAAATTCATCTCCATTTAAAATTCATCATCTTGTATTAGTGTGTAGTATGTAGCCAGACTGTGGGCTTACATCAAGTCACTTTATAAATTTAAAAGAAGTGCTAAATATAAACTAAATAATGCCTGTATTATACATCAAATTACGTTCAGAAAACATTTTGTTTTAAATAAAAGAAACTTTTCTTTGATATACCCTGATATATAACCTGAACATAACATTATATGTATACGTCGTTTAATTACGTACATTGTGCGCAACATATAGTGATGAAATTTTAATACGCTACGGAAAAAATGGATTTTGAGAGTTTTTGGCGCTATTCATGACTTTTTTACGGCTTTCTTAATACAAATTGTTTCTGGCGCATAAAATACCGTTTCAGACTGATAATTAGATGTTCAAATAAATTTTTCAAACAATTTATTATTCTTTTTATCAATTTTACCATACAATGGAGTTAGAAAGACACAGTTTTTTCAAAATTTTTCCACTTGTCCAATTTTCAATTAGAGGGAAGTGATAGTTCATCAATTTTAACAAGAGTGATTGTTTAAACAATTTCTTATTATTTTTAATAATATTCTATTAGAAAAATGCTACAAATACAAGTAATTAACATGAGTCAATAAAATTAATGGTTTGAACAATTTATTATTATGTGTTTTTATTAAACTTTCAGCTGGGTAAACCTGGTTATACATCATAGCCATGGACTAAGTCAAGTGACTGATCAGATTAGAATGGCACAAGTTAATTCAAATAATTGAATACGATGGTTTAAACCTCCTGCTATGATGTTGTAGGTATACAATTACGAACGGCCACGAACGTTGGAGGTGACAACAGTCACTTTGGATGCTTTCTTAGAGCTACCATCTGCCCCTCCACGGGTTTTTAGTCGCTCACTTCCTGATGATCAAGAAAGTTTCTTACAATGCGACAGCTGTTTAATAAAACCGCCTTCTGAGCTCCTGCCAATACCCTACTGACTCCTAAATGTTCAAGATGTTCAGTACATCTTGCGTGTACATTGCCTGTAGCCGAAATCACAATAGGATGAATAGATGCATGATTCACATTCCTCCATATGGTCTTTACTTCATGCCTTAACTCGCTATACTTGTGGATTTTGGTTGTATAGATTGACTGCAAATTTCGGTTAAACGGACAAGCAATGTCGATGATGTAGAATCTTCCATCTTTTTTTCTTGCATCACGATGTCAGGTCGATTGGCCCGGATATAATGTTCCGTTTGGATAGTAACATCCCAACATAAGATGTAATCTTCGCTTTCTAAAACGGGCATCGGAATGTATCTATAGAAGGGCATCCATTCTTTTAAGAGTCCTAGGTTTAAGGCAAGTTGTTGATGTATAATGCCCGCTACATCATTATGTCTGTTCGTATATTCTCTCTGAGCAATTACGCTCCAGCTATCAATAATGTGCTCGATGAATTCGTTGGTATCTCCACATAATCGACACCCGTCAACCACGTCCTGATTTAACACATGTTTACGATCATTCCTGGTGCTGACAACCTTGTCCTGTATTGTAATGACGAATCCTTCCATCTCTGGATACAGAACACCCTTTCTTAGCCAAATATTAGATACCTCACTATCCACTTCATTTTGATCTAACGTGTTAGGGTGATCGCCATGGATGGCTTTCTACCTCCATTGTATTTCTAATTCCTCTCTGGTTTCTGCCCTGATATTCAAGGCCCCACCTGAGGACAAATTTAAGGGCGTGTATTCAAGATCCGCTTGACGGATGGTTCTGTAAAGCGCAACATTTCGTTTGCTTTTAAAATAGTTTCGCAACTGTATAACTTGTGACTCACCCCTAAATGTCGTGGTAAAACTATCCTTTCATTCGCTGAATTTTTGTGGTGCATTCGGTGCTTCGTCATTTCTACGCGAACAATCCTGTTGAACTTTTCAAGGTCGGTGTTAGATCATTTTATGAGCCCGAAGGTGTAGGTGAGGACAGGGATGGCCTATATGTTGATCGCCCTGATTTTGTTTGCCGAGTTGAGAAAACTCTTCATAATTTCCCTCTGATTAAATGCACTCTTCTACATTTATCTAGTCCGAACTCCATGTGGATATAATTGGAAAACTGCTTTGTGAAATCGATCACTCGCGGCAGTTTCTGGCCTGAACTAGCGTACAGTTTCAGGTCATCGATGTAAAGAAGATGGATCACTTGATGACCATCCTCATTATCATGAATTTTGAACCCATGATACATGCTCTTTAGCGTTTTGTTCAATGGATTAAACGCTAAACAGAACCATAGTGCGCTGAAGGAGTCTCCTTCAAATATACCCATCGTAAAGCGTATTGATCTAGTTATCCTTGGTTGTCCATGATCAAAATACTTCATTCTTGTACCCCAGAGCCTCATCGCATGGCTTAGAATGTCAATAATGCGTGGGCAGATTTTGTAAAGTTTTAAGACTTCAAGCAAACAATCATGCGGCACGGAAGGAAACGCTTTCTTGTAGTGAATGTATGCCATGTGTAAGTTCCTTTGATGCTTACGAGCTTGAGTCATGGCAACAGCGTCTATAGTGACTAGATCTTTACAGCCTCGTGAGTTTTTACAACATCCTTTTTGTTCTTCTGTAAGAATGTCATTTTCGTCGCAATGAAAATATACCTTATCTGCAATGATAGCTGTAAGACATTTATAAATTGTTGGAAGACAGGCTATTGGCCGAAAGTTAGATAGATTTTGAGCGTCTGGTTTTTTTGGTATCATATGCGTAGTACCTTGGAGCATAAAACCTGGCATCAGATCTGGGTGTTCAATGATCTTCTGAAAACACCTTGCCAACGCAAGATTCACACTCGTCGGGTACTTGTACCAGAAGTTGTGCACCATGTCCGGACCTGGAGCTTTCCAATGACTTGCCCTTTTCAAGACGGGTGAAACATCCAAAGCCGTTATGTTTGTCAGATGTATTTAAGGGCTATTGCTTATCCTTGCTTCCTCCAGTTTGAACCACGCAGTGTCCAAATTGCATCTGTTCATTTGTTCCCACACACCCGACGAGTAGTTAGTCAGATCTTTCAATTGAGGGTCTTCGGGGGCTTGGTGCTTATTTGGCTTTAAGCTTAGTTCACGATAGAACCTTCTTTCATCTGTCGGAAAGTTTTGATTTTGTTGCCTTTGTGCATTAGTTTTCTTTTGCCGAGGCAGTCTGGCAGTACAAATATTAAGTCTCTGTCGTTGAGAGCCTAAAATTTTATCCAATATTGCTGGTGTTAATGTCTCGATGTGCCGAGGGTTGATGATTTTAGTAACATGGTTCATCAGCTTTCTGGTTCTATTTCCTTTTTTATATTCAGTTAATTGACCCAATTTGCACCTTACTTTGCTGACATCTATATCCAACCCGATCTTCCATGGTGGATCTCGATCCTTTGCTGGGACAAAAACTGCATTTTCAGGCCCAGTTTTCCGGCCCAACGTTCTAACGGTTGCTGCAGCTGCAAAGTATAAAAGAGTTTGCACCTCTAGCGCAGTATGTGCTACGTTCAAATATGTAGGTAAAACCCTGCTGTCGAGATATGCTATTAGTGCACGCAGATAATTTGTGATGTTGATTTTGGGCAGAGAATGCCTTAGTGTTGGTTCTACATATCTAAACTCTAGTAAAGCATGAACAAAATTCGTTTCCAGGCGCTGTAGTTTTTCTGAGATTTCCCTATCCACATCATCGTTAGTAATATTCGGATGTCGTTCTAATGGATTCGGTGCATGATATTCATTATCCCTAGCACCTATGCCTTCAGCATCAATCAAGTCTTCGTTATTCACATCTTTCAAGACGAGCTCATCAATAGGAAACTGCCGTTCCACTTACATTTTGATAGCAGCTATTTCAACAGCCGAAAGCAGTCTATTTACAAACATTGAGCGTTTTTGATCCGACAGATTCTGATCATATATTTTTGTGGCTAGCTCTGGGTATTTAAGTAAGAAGAGTCTATAATGTTCTCTCCTCACACTTTTCCCACATTTCTCTGCCAAAAAATAAAGGCGCATAGCATTTCTGTTCATATGCTATGTCCATTTTCGTCGCTTTTTTGGTTGCTGAACATCTGCTTCAGCCTCTGGTTGTATAAGATCATCCACCTCTGGTGGATGTGGTGGTGTTGGATCATCAATAGGTTGAGGAAGAACATCAATTGCTTCTGCTTGACCGTTCTACACGGCTTTCTCTAACTGATGTTTATTACCGTCTTTTTTCCACGCCAAATCAAACTGTTGTTTAATCTTCATTGCTCGGTCTTCTGTAACATGTAGATTAGTCCTGATGTCCTTCACCTTAGCGATAAGGTTTCTTAATGCGACTTTATGTATATTAGGATACTTTGCAGAAAATTTTGTTCTTAAATTGTATCCTTTTTCCATTTTTGTATCAAACTTCGTACTTTCATAATAGAGACGCACCAATTCCTCTTTCATTGTGGTGTCCCCATTGGTGCTCTCTCACGGTATTTCTGTCGAGGTGGCTGCCTGCAAATAGCTAGTGCTAGCCAAAGCATGCTCAGCAGGCACAGTTGATGTTCCACTGCTTACCGTTTGTCGCAGATGTTCTTGCTGGCCACCTGTTTGATTAGTGGGATCTGCCTGACCATCTCGCAGCTCAACATCGCCACCGTCCCGCATGCTGTGGCCCCCCGCTGTGGCTCCAGGGGCGCCCAACGATTCTCTGAAAGCGACAAGCATTTCAAAATCTTTAATATATTCTCCATTTTTTATTCATGGGTTTTGGTGTTCTGCTTAGTCCCTCTCCTCTTCGTTATCACCCTATTATTATAAAAAAACATTTCTCAGTCGAAATGTTGTCACAGGCTTATACTGCCCAACATGTCGAAGGCATTTTTGGTTAGAGTTGGATTTTTTATTTTTGATCATTTTTGCACGGGGCAGTCCCGGTATACATTATCAGTCACGGGCGCATTTTTATAATGCAATCAAGTGATCTGATGAGAGCAGTCTGACCAGACATATTGGACTAGGGCTTGTTTTTACCCCATCATTGACGGACTGGGTTGCAGTCAATTATACGATGGGGGGACCTACAGCTTAAGGTGGGTTCCGAACCACCAGAACCTCAGTAAAGGTACGTTGAAAAATTTCTAGAGGTACCGGCTCAGGGATCGAACCCCGGACCTCTGAGGTTAAGTCCGAGTGTCTAACCAACTGAGCCACCGAGGCTCATTATTATTATTATTATTATTATTATTATTATTATTATTATTATTATTATTATTATTGATATTATATTTGAATAATGCTAGAAAGATGCCGCTTTTCTGAAATTTCTGGATTTTTGTCTAATTTTAATAGATGTAAAGCAATAATGAATTCAAGTTAACAAAAATAATTTTCCAAACAATTTATGATCATTGTTAATAATATACTCTTTGTTTGATTGATAGGACGTTGCAGGTTTTTCTAAAAATTTCAACTGTTTGTCCATTTTTTATTAGGCGTGACTTAATAATTAATTAAATTAAGCAAAAATAATTGTTTAAACAAACTATTATTGTTTACGACTATAGTGATCTATAGCAATGTCTGATAGTTGCGGTTTTTCGGCAATTTTTAGATTGCTATCCTTTTTCACTTGGTGATATAATAATTAATAAAAGTTAACAAAAAAACTGTTCAAACAACTTTTTTTGTTAATTTTCATAAATTATTACCTCGTTAAGTAAAAAAAGAACAGAAAGATAAAAATTGCCGAAAAACCGCAACTATCAGGTATTGATGTAGATGAAGATTGTCATAAACAATAACAACTTATTAAACAATAACAAAAAATTAATCTTTTTCAACGCCAGTCCTTTTAATTGGAAACTTCATGATAATTTTAGCAACATTCATGACTATTTAATAAATTTTTTTTACAAATTTAATAAACAAATGCATTATTCGGGCATCTGTTGATGAAAAATTCGTTTTTTTATGTAAGACCTTTTAATTAAGAACTTCATATTAATTTCAATAACATTCATAATTAGGTCATAGATTTTATCATTTTTGTTCACAAATTTAATAAAGAAATGCATTATTTGGGCATTTGTCGACGGGAAAACTTGTTTCTTTTTTTCAAAGTCAGTCCTTTTAATTTCGGAAAAAAAGTTCTTTATTTTCATTCAGTACTTGCAGTTGACCAAAACAAGAGAGTTTGAATACAAGGAATGATTGAGCAATACATTTATTATTTGTTATAAATAAATTATACAACATATGAAGAGTCCAGACACTCACGAGTCTGAAAAAAGTTCTTCTTTCACTGCCAAGATATAACTTCAGGCTTCCATTTTATGTCTTGAGCAAGTCTTGAGCTTCAGGATCTAGCAGAATTACTTTCTTCTTCCACTTTTGCCTCTGATTTATAATTTTTTGGTCGGTCGAAATCAGCAGTTTCCGTCCCGAGATCTCTATTAATAGGTTTTCTGCTACATTTTCGAGTTTGAAACTCTCGTAGATGTTTGAAATTTTTGTGGTTTACCTCTTGAGTTTCTTCCGCCGATTGTCCAATGGGGAGAAAAGCAGCTACAATATTTTTGGCTCCATGAATGAGATTTTGTGTGCTGTCACTGGCATGCAGTACCAATGATAAAGATTGACGTACATTTGCGCTGTTTGTTGGAAATATTTTCCGAACTGGGAAGTGTCAATTGCCTTCCCTTAAGCCATTGCTTGCAAAATTATGCCAAATCTAAGGATCAACTACGTGTCGACATATGTGATTTCGAATGTCAAATCAGGATCTCTGAAAAATCTTTTGGCAGTATTTTCTATTTTAGAAGTCCCCGAGCCATATTTTGCGACATCTATAATAAGCCCCATCTTATCGCGGAATTTTGTTGGACTCTTTTTGCAGTTTTCATTTTCGTTTTCTCTTCGTTAGTTTTTGTTGCCACTTGCAGAATCCTAAACGAAAGCTTATGTGCAGTATCAATTCCATCAAAAGAATCCACGCGTGCAATTTAGAGAGCCCGTATCAGAAATTTCATACCTTCTATGGTTTATCTGGAACTTTAGGTAAGTCGTACATCTGGGATGGTGAGCCTGACACACCTTTCCATCAACCATAGTCAACGCGAACTCATGAATAATAGTTATGGTACCACGACTATTCGGTACTTTTGTTTTTGTAGGTTTGAGTTTTTTTATTTTTTCTTCCATCAACTCTTATTCTGTCGCGGTTCATTCCTCAATTTTTAGTGCATGTTTGAACATGAGCAACCTGCATAATCTGATGGATCCAGGATTATCTTTCTTCCAAATTGTCAATGGCACTGCTCGTTCAGAACAATTCGTATCATTCTTATGTGAACAAGTTTTAATTATACGTAATGGCACCATGGACATAATAAATATTCCTGCATCTGATTTTTCTGCTCCACAGAACTTTTGATTATCTTCGCTCTGGTCAGATGAGCCATCACAACCATATTTATATTGACTTTTCATCACCACGACATTTTTTCCTTCCACTATATCCGGTGGCAAAATATTTGGAATTTCCAACAGACGCTCCACTGTATGATCGCAAAAATCTCGCAACTCAAGCCTCACCCCAGAATCTGTAACTGTCATATTTTCTTCGGGAGAAAGACACTATCGCTTGGCTTCTTCAAGACTTTTATTAAATTGAAAAGTGTCAGCATTATGTGACTTAGCTTGTAGTCTAATAGTTTCATATTGATGTTTCGTCAATTTTGTGTCTTCAGCAAGAGAAATAGCTTCTTCTAAAGTTAATGGCTCAATTTGCACTTCAAATTCTTTATGTTCTCCATGTACTTCATCTGTAGCTCTCGATATAATACTTCTCATCTCCTTAACAAGGTTTCTCTTCGCAGAAAAGCACACATTATTGAAAAAAGCATTCTCAATTTAAACTTAAGGATGAGAGTCAACAAGAGAGAGTGTTTTTCTTCTTTGAGTTGATTTGCAACTGGTTTCAAAATTTTCTAAAGATCTTCTGCCTACTTTTGTGTGTTCCAAGGATATGATGGAGTCAGAAAATAACCATGCACTATTCAGTTTGGAAAATCTGTCTGCATTATAAAACGCACTCTTCCACCTTTTTTCAAAAAACGGAATAAAGTGCCACAACAAGATTTCTATGGTCAAATTGACTTGCTCCATATCTATCAAGTTAGCCGTGCAAAGATAATTCAACAGAATTCTTACGTCTTTTCTAGAGCTTCCGATCAACGGATCACTTAGAATAATATTCGACACTCTAATAGAATCCATTTCTAAATGAAATTTATACACTAACAAATACACCTACACAGAAAGAATCAAATATACTGGAAACTAAAAACATCAGAACATATTAGTAAAAACGATAAGAAAACTCGTTTTATATAAAAAATGAGTAACGCGAATGAAGAAAGAGAATCTTTGTCAGGAGTGAATAAAAATATAGTTCACCGTTAAAAAAACTCAAAATCAAATTCCTTCAGCGATGATGATTTCTTCTATCAAATCAAACCTGAATAATACGCGAATAAGAAAAACAATCAGCTAAACAAATGCATGCGTTTTTTTCATTGTCTAACTTCAGGTCAATGAGAATGTGAATGGTTTCGCTAAGGAACTAAAAATATGAAGGTCAGCCAGCATTGAACTTTAACGCTGAAAGTCGAAGGAACTGCGCAAGAGCTGTTGATTTCAATCCTTCTAATTCATAGGACATATTTATTAATAGAAAATAATATCAGTTTACGTTTGTTGAAAGATGAATAGTCTATAACAAAAATAATTATAAACATTTGGTTCACGGTAGTGAGATAATGTCTTGGTGTAGCCAGGTACCAAAATGTATGCGAAACAGCTTATTAACTATGGGAGAGAAATGTTCTTGTCCCATGTCCCGACTATTCATATGTTATAGAATTTATTTATGACAATTTTTAAATGTAATTTTTAATCGTTCCTTTTATTCAAACCCTCTTGTGTTGGCCAATTGTTAGTACTGAATGAAGAAAAATGTCTTTTTTTTTAATGAAAAGGACTGTCTTTGAAAAATACGAGTTTTTACGTAGACAAATGCCCGAATATTGCATTTTTAAATCAAATTTGTTAAAAAAAAATCAGAAAATAAGTATGAATGTTACTGAAATTATCGTAAAAATCCCAATTAAAAGGACTGACATTAAAAAAAGAGAATTTTTCCGTCGACAAATGTTTCAATAATGCATTTATTTATTATATTTGTTTAAAAAATCATGAAATTTATCAACAAATTATGAATTATCTGAAATTAAAATAAGGATCCTAATTTTTAGAAATTCACATAGAAAAAAAACTAATTGTTCTGACGACAAATGCCTGAATAATGAATTTGTTTATTAAATTTGTATATAATATTAACAAGAAGTCTTAAGAGAAATTTTTTTAATTAAGATTTTTTTTTCTTTATTGTGTCATGATGGAATATCTTTATATAATGTAAATCTATAAAACGTCGGCGATTACAACAATTTTCCTATTATTGATGAGCACTGGGAACGTCTAATAGAAAAATTTTCCATTTTCCCCTTCATATTTATTTATTTATAAAAAATTGAAAAACTAAATTAAAAATCAGACTCAACAAATTTCTTTAAAATTTTATCAGCTTGAAAAACATCCTAATCGGTCCACATGTTTAGCCGGAATCGTATTTAGAACCAAAAAAATATACTTTTTCTGCACTACCGAAAATATCTTCCGAAATACTTAGAATTGGAAGCTAAAATGGTGTTTCTATACCTAAAACATCCAAGTATGGAAATCATAATTTCTTAACAACCAAAATCAGTAGAGATTTTTTATTTACCTGCTACGGTATGAAATTACTTTCAAATAAGTAGAGGACTCGTGCATAGTAAGAATATCTTTTTGAATTAATTTGAAGGAATGTTTTAACATCCTTGAAACATTGAAACTAGGAAAATGGCATTCCTTAATAAATAAAAACACAAGATATATTCTGATGAACATATCAAGGTACGTTTTAAAGTAATTTTGTAGGCCTGACTAATAATACAAATTTTGTTCTTGTGATTTTTCCCTGACTAAATGTTAACTTCTCTGCTCCCCAAATTAGAGGATAATTAAACAACCCTTTACAAACATTCAAAGAAATATCCTTGTCGTTTATACTTTTCTTACGGACTTTATTATGAGTTCCTATCCTCATAGATTAATCAGAAAACCTTGTGTGATTTTAGTTATCAGGAAATGTCGATATACCGGATTCATCTTTTAGGGGATAATAAAGTAACCCTTGAAGTAAATTCAGAGATATATCCTAGTAATTAAATATATCTTGTACTCATTTTAAATTAATTTCCTACCCTGATATTTCAATCCGAACATCTCTTGTGTTTTTCTTCATTAATGAATTAAAATTTTCCTGATTTCAATGTTTAAGGGATGTTAAAACATCCTTTCAAATTAATTCAAAGACATACGCTTGCCATGCACGCTTCCTCTACTTATTTAAACGTGATTTTATACCTTAGCAGTTGAATAAAAAATCTTTAGTGATTTTAGTTACTAAGAAATGATGATTTTCATACTGGGATGTTTAAGGTTTGAAAACACCCCCAAAATATGCGGTATACCCAAAAAAATCGTTAATCTTTCTAGTTCGTAGGTATGAATCTTTTGTTTCGGTAACTGATCATCAATATGTGAAACTTTTAGTCTAATCTATCAGAGGCTGTAACAAAAAAAATATTAATAAAATAATCATTTTTTCAATAAAATTATACGCAAAAATTAAAACCTGTTGGAGTGAATTAATTTCTGTTAAGTGATCACGAGAGAATCCCCGGATCTCTTCCGTCTTTGAAAATTCATCGATTATTATAATGATTATTAACTAATTATTTCATTATTGTAAATTAGTTTTTAAATTTAATTATTGTTAAATGTATTACATTTTTCCTCATGATTATTAATTATTCATATTATTCATATTATAAACATTAAACAAGTTGCAAAGTTCAAATAAAATGTTTACTTTTGAAAGCTTTAAGGCAGTATTCTACTTCGGAACTTAAAAAAATTTTTTTTTACATTTTTTAAAAGAATGTCATACTAAAACTTTAAGACGATCTGAGCATTCTAACTATACTTTCCCATCCTTGAAACATATCTACGTGAGCGACCTAATTAGGCGCGCGCCGGACTTTAATCTCGTTTTTCTCGAAACAACGTTTTTACACCCCGTGTCAACGAAATCTCAAAACTACTAAACCGATTCTCATGAAATTTTGAGCACATATTTTGTACACTCACATCAAGCCTTGGAACTAAAATCATACACAAATTTTCATTAAAACTACATTTTTTTGGCCGAAAACAGCGAAGAAAATGACGAGTTTTTTTATTTTTTTTTTTTGTTTTATTTCGCCATTTTGTTATTTTCTCATGTGTACTAAAAATGATAGTTTTATGGGTTGCTGCAGTTATACTGAATCTAAAACTATCTTAGTTTTCTGTTTCCGGTCAATCGTTATCGACATTTTATTAACACCGCAGACCTTCCTACTTTTCGATGGGTGGATTTTAGCTGCAGTTTTCGAGCGTAAAAAGTGCATAGAATGAATTAAAAAAAAAATTTTAATAGATTTTAAGAGGTTATTTATTATGCTCTACAAGTATTACATTAATATATTTAATTTTAATACCAAAAAAATCACAAATATAGCTTTTTTCAAGCGTACAAAGTAGAATACTGTTTTAAGAACCTGAATATGAATAAAAAGTATTTTTTAAGTATATGATAAAAGCATTATTTGTATTATTTTTTGAATGTATATTCAATTAATTCGATAAATACATGCATCCGAATAAAATTTTAGATAGTTATTCGTTGTGTATTTTAATACTCTATGATTGATTTCTTCGAATGTATTCTTTAAATTGCCTAAATAATTCAGACGCTTTGACACCAGTTGAAGGTTTCGTCCCAAATTCTATGGAACACCGTCAGTCGTCTAAATTCTACGACCGACTGCCTAACCTCGGGAATACCTACGACACATATACATAGATTTTTAATTCGAAATATTTAAAAAATTGTCGAAACCTATACTTTTAAAGTGGTTGATGCATTTTTTTGGATTTTATATTAAAAATAAAATAAATTTACTTACGGCTCTAAAGAAACACATTCTTATTACAGTATGCTTCCGCTTCGCCCTCAATTTTTAATGTTATTGTTATAATTCTCTTATGAAATATATAGTAATCAGAATAACTTATTGTATGCGTAAACAGCATACACATTCATGTAAATATTTTCACATCGACAGCTCTGGCTGGTTCTTCATTAAATTCTTTTACTTATAATATGTAGTATTTCAATATTTAAGTCATTAGTGACTTCTAATAATATATATTTTTTTAAATAAATTATTTTATGATATAAATATCGTAATAGTCATGTTGCTCAATATATAATTTTTGTATTAAAAGAGGCGACTTGGTAGGTATTTTTAATAGTAACCATTTTTCCCAGCCTTCTATTTCGTGTTTTAAAGACATTTTGTATACATTTTTTATGGAAATATTTTCTTTTGAACCTTTTTCTGTATCTCTTGTTCTGTGTTCATTTGAATTTTTTTATTTTTAGTAGCATTTTCGATATTTTAAAGGACTGGGTAAATTTCTCTGCTTTGAATTTCATGAAAATCTGGTAATTAATTTTTAAAAATTGATTTTGGTTTGATGTTGAATTTTTGAATTTATACCCAAAATATGTTTATTTTTTTTATACGACTCATATTGAGATTCTGCTACTTGAAAAATTCCCGCGTTATGACTTTCATAGAAATCTATCAATTAAAAAAATGCAAAACTTTAGTTTAACTTTTTAAAATTTAAATTTTAACTCCAAATTTATATTTTAAGGTTGAAAAAGATTTCATAATACCTTCAAAAACATTATCAGAAGCTTGCCTAGTCGTCCCAAATTTTCAGGACAACCAGTTCATCCCCATTTCCAAATCTCCGAATTTCTCGAGACGACTAGACACAGCTTTACATAATATTTCAAAAAAAGTCAAACATTAGAGTTTTTTAATTTTTACCCTATATTGTATTCTAAGGCTCGAAAAACACTTTCGTAATAACTTTCATGGAAGTTGAACAATTAAATAAAACGCTCAACATTGTGGGTCACTTTTTTGAATTTATAAATTTTGTATCACTCAACCCGGCACAGCATTTTCCACATGGGTCTACTCCTGTCAGACCCGATCAGGGAATTTGTATTACAGTAATTTTTTGGATCTAATACCAATTTAAATAATAGAGGTAATGTTTTTCCACAAATAGAATTCGAATTTTCGATAATTTTGAATATATTATAAACCCCGCAGTATTGATAACCTCCATAATTCGAATTACGACAGTGAACAACTAACTAGGAAATTCAATGTGGTTTGTCTATAGTGAGCGGTGAGGGTTGGTGCGTGTAACAATGGTGGGGCTGCTTATATAAATTAAGGCTGTGTATTTGTGTAATTGTGTGGTTCCGTCTTAAGTAGGATTCAGATTTCAACACTTACAGAGTACGGAGAAAATAAAGTATAAAAGATTATATATGAGTAGCAAAGTGAAACTCACTCAATGTGTCGAGAAAAGAGTTAAAAGGAAGAAGGACATTGCTACTGGACGGCTGGTTTTGTGAAATCTGAGGTTGAAACTGCTACCATAGTAGAACAGGACGAACATTCTGCTGATGGTACTTCTAAAGAGTGGATTGATCTTTAAAGAAAATCGGATTTATATACGTAAGCTTTGAGTATTTTGTGGATATGATTAATTTAATCATTATTAATCAACCAACAGACTTTCAGATTTTGGATAGTCTAGAGAAAGAAGAACCTTTCAAATCTGATGACGAGAACCATGACGAGGGTCAGGATGTACAACCACCAATAAAATTCAGAGATGCTGTATTTTATTTAGCAATTGCTCGCAGGTTTGTTAATGAACAAAGTGATGTAACAAACACTTTTTTCGCTCTTATAGAGTTGATTAAAAGCTTCTATTAGGGAAAAAGTTGCATTAAGCAGAAGAAAATTACTGACTTTGTTAATTAATCTAGCATTAATTACTGACCTACTTCCAATTGAGTAATTTCACGATTCTGATGATCATTTTGTTGCAGGGTGATCATACACTGATATATCGGAGTAGAAAAGACTTTTCTGGTATGAAACTTTGAGATAATCCATAAAATATCACTAAAATACTTACTGTATAGCAACTGTATCTATGAACGGAGACAGACGTATTAAATTCTAAACGGATATAGATTTATCAGAGGTGCAAACATTTGTACGCATATGCGCGATCACGTTGTCATCCGTTTGCGTATAGATAGAGCAACAATTTACCTTAGAACAGTTTCGCAACAAAATAAAGTACTCATTGCTAATGTTTATAATTTCTCAAAATGGACAAAATCAATACGTATCAGTGATTTATAAATGATAATTATGAATACTAAGAAATGAATACTTATATTTAGTTAATTTTATTGTTAAATAATACATTTTCATTAGGATAATCATATGTTTAGTTTGGTAGCAAATTTTTAGACTTTAAAACTTAAATATACACACACACACACACACACACACATATATATATATATATATATATATATATATATTCGAGATTAAACATATCAGATACGTAAAAAATGAAAAACTTTCATCTGTAATATTGCTCTCAGTTGAAACATGACGATCTCCATTTCCCTATAAGAGAACGTTTATCGTTTTTAGTATCTTTTTTGTATAATATAAAGCACGTAATAATATCATGCAGAGTTATAAAGAGCAAGAGAGATCTCCTTCCAAGACCTAACGAGTCGCATGATCTTAACTGGAGATAACGAGGAGAAATAAGGAATTCACGATGGGCCGCGCATGTGAACGACAAAAAAGTGGTGATTCATCTTCTCACATTTTCTCTTATATTCACAGATAACTGAAGTTGCTCAGTTCTTAGTGTTTTAATGAGACATATATAGAGACTGGAACGTTCTTTACAATTATAGTGATGTATTTCTAACGAACTTCAACCTCATGTTCGTTTGAAAATCATGGGATATTGATCTCATGAATGCATCCGAAACCATTATATACTCAGTAATATATCAGTAATTGTTTTGGCATTCTTTCACTAATTCGTAGAGAACGGCTTCTCGTTAAGTCAGTTAGTGAATATTCAATATTGAATAACGATATTTTACTATTTTAGACTTAAAAAGTAGTTGGGTCGAGATTTTATCAGGCATTACTCCTCAAATGATAGCGAGAAGGGCAAGTTTATGTTGCCTAATTTTTTTCCAGCAAAATATCAATTCCTTTGATTTTATATTAGCATTGATGATAATGTCTTCCTTAGGCAGCGCTTAATTAGCTAGGGTTTACGTCTCTCGATCGGTCACATGGAAAGCAAAGTACTCCTCGGAAAGGTCTTTTAAAGGAATTTCCTGACCTTAAGATTTTCACTTAATATTTCCCAAGAAGAAAGATGCTCTGGGAAGGCTAACCCGAGAACCTGTCCATGCCACTGGTCGAGTGATCTGTAATTTTTCTGAGGAAAAATTGCCAGTTCATGCTCCTGATCAAAGGATCGAATATTTTGCCGATGAACAGACAGCTGACGAAGACTTACCTGTCCGGGTGAAACTTATTTATTAGTGAATGGTGGAAGACTCTGACATCGATAGAGGGAAGACATTTCTTGATGTGCTTTGTAAAGTCGGGGAATAGATTCTTGTTGCAGCCTTGCAAATGAACAAGCAATACCTGGAGAAGATACTCTCTTTGAAATGGACATGTAAGATTATCTTGAAGATAAAATACCTATAATTAAAATAGTAATGGTTAGATGATTTCAGTGTATTGTCGGTCAATGGAGAAATTTAAGTAGTACAGCTAAATCGGTGATCAGTACAGAATCTTGAAACAGCGGCGCGGCGCCGATTTAAAAATAATAATATTACGTATGGGCGAGATTATGAATAAAATTTGACTGGCCCAAGGTATTTGTAATGGCTTCTTCAGGGATGTGTTATGGCTGAACCACAGGTAAAATAAGCATTTGGTAACTTTGATATATTTTCAGAATTTAGACAAAATAGTAATGTGAGGCTCACATTATTAGGTAATATATGCCATTATTCAAACCCGTTTATCAACTATAAACGTCACTATTTTACATGAAATTATTTCGTGGGCCAGTTTTGCGACCACAAGTTTTAGTCACCGTCCGCAAAACAGCTGTACTTGCAAAGTTTATGATGAGTTTTTAATCGAACCGCAAATAAAATCACGCGGCTGTTTTTTCTTCAGTGAGGCAGTTTTGGATATAAATATATTGCGTGTTGGTGGTTGCAAGCAGAAAATGCCAAGTTACGCAGGACTTCGAAGTAAACATTCACAATTACCCTCGCAGTGTGGGCAAGCACAGAAAAATACCTAAGATGTCTGGGTAAAGATGACCCTCCTGGGTTAATCGTTTTTGCAGGTAATTTTTATCCTGAAACCCGGGTAAAGATAAACTTAGTTTTTGCTGTGATTATTTTATATAAATTTACGTTAAAAGTTATCATAAAAGCATTCATTTCAAGCTATGCAGGATAAAAATTAATAACTTTTATTCAATTAACATTAATAGAACTTAAGCTATAATTGATAAATAGCAAGTTTTATACTTGCGAACTGCAATTAAGTTTCGATTGATATTTGTCAATTTAATATGTGATTGAGGATAAGTTTGGCACGTGTAAATAATTGTTTTCTTGTGCTATACATTTTTTGCGTGCAGACTGAGAAAAATGGTTACTTGAGCCAACTATTTAGTGAGGAAGATATCGTACTCTTATTTTATTATTTGATACTGCTATTTTATTAGTGCGTGAAACAATTCCATTAGCTAGAGTGACTATTCACTTAGTACCTGCAACTAAGCGAATGATTCTTTCAACTAACAGAAAAGCAGTAACATATCTTACCAACTAAATAGTTGGCTCAACTAACCAGTTTTTCCGTGTATATTGTATTATATTGCTGGCATTCCCATTTATGTTCCTAAGATTAGACCAATTACAAAAAGACGTATTTAAAATGGTCATCAGAAAGCCAGCTTTTTTCTAGAAGAGTGCAATTGCTTTATTAAGCTTTCTTTGCTCGAGGTTTTAGGAAATGTTGTCCTTTGAAAATTCGTTGAATGAGTAACACTGGGTTAGCAACAAAAATAAAAATAAATACTTACCAGAAGCAAACTCAATCAAAAAATTGAGTAAGAAGTATATTCAAATTGGAAAATGAATAAAATAAAATAGTTTGAAAAAATATTTGTACGTCCTTTAAATACGGACATGTTTCATTTCTCTTTTCCTCTTTAGAAATTCGGGCTTAAAAACATACATTTTCATTCAAATTATTCTATTCTCTGTTGATATTGGTAGAAGATTCTCGCAGGTTAAAATGGACTCTAGTTTATTTCTCGAGTCTATATTTTTCATAAGAAATTCAGTTTTTTCGCTTCTAAGTCGTTCTGACGATAAAAACATTTTTGCGACTTACGTATACGATAAGAATCTAAATCTGCATTTTACAAGTAATTTCCATACAATTTTTTTTAAGTAAATTAATTCTTCATCATCAGCAAGATTTTAAAGTTATTTTCAAATTACAAATTAAATGATTTAATTGAAAATTAACAATTATAGAGTAGAATATAAGATCTTGAATAGTTTCATATATTCGTCACTTACCACTTTCGCTACTCAATTTAGATTTGCCGTTTATTCGGACCTGATCGTTTTCATCATACAAATTAAAACTCAATGTTAATACTGAATTTTATTTTGTTATATAATATTTTGATTAAATTAGGAAATTATATTTATATTTTAATAGAAAATTTTTATTAGGGCAGAAAATATTTGATTTCTAATTTTAGATTGCACGTGTCAAAAATTTCTTCTATCTATTAATATCAATATTTCCAGAGATCTAGGGCAATATTTTTTGACAAAAACCGGATACGATTGAGACATGTGAGACAATAATGGGGAACAGTAAATGTTTTTACTATGATTTCATAATGAGAAAAATGGTCGTATTTAAATTATTACAGGGTGTCTAGCGAAATTTCATTTTCAAAATCTCTGATCTCCCGGATTTTTTATTACGTTTTTCCTGTTTTTCTTTTAAGATATCAGGTCTCAACTTCTAAAAATATTATAAGTTTAGAAAGTAATAATAGACAGCAGAATTGAGAAATTTACTAATTTTAATCAAAACTTTACAACAAGTCAAGACGAACATATGAAGGAATGTGATATTTCAAAATTGTGCTGATGTTTTCTTAGATGTCAATTATACAATAAGGAAATTTACCTTAAAATATTCGCTTTTCAAATTAATGATTACTCAAAATATACGAGGGTCGTTCCAAAAGTAAGTTCCGAGATGCTGGGAAAAATAGAAAAAAAAAATTTAATGAAGAAAAAAGTGTATATATTTAGATTCGTTAGAATACTGATAAGAGAAAATAGCCGATAAGGACTTGATCAAAATTCAGTATTGTCCTGAGATACGAACGAAAATATAGTTGTCCAAATTTGTCCTCTACCTTACGTACATTAATTCGGGATAGTATCAAAATTACCAAAATGAATATCAAATAAATACATGTTTGTATGTATCATAGTCTCTTATGTTTACGGGTTAGAGAGTCTTAAAGATCCTTTACAACATTAAATCATATTTCTAATCACAATAATTGTTAACCTAATTTATTCCTATTTGCATTAACTGACAACGGAAGTCCTATCCTTAACCTACTTCTTTATCATCCATTGTCATCATAGGCTTTAGATGTGTTTTTATCTCAATCATAGTGCTCCAGAATCCCTTTACTCCACAGTAACACTTTCTTCCTGTTCTGATTTACCCTTCAGATATTAAAACCTTTTTTAATCCTGTCATGGATGAAAAAGGTCGAAGGACACTTCTTTTCTCTTTTAGCATGATTGACATGGTACTAATTAGTAATAACTTAATGGTAACCTTCTAACTCACTGAATATTCTCCTTATCGTCTTTAAATGCACCCTTATCATACGCATGGCGCTCTAGACTAACATCTTACAGCTGGTGTACCAGCAATCCTTTAATCCACTCTTGCTCTTCTTCCCTTCTTGATCTGCTTCAGCCTGCTTCGCCGTCATTGTCGTACCAGTCACGACTATCTCTTCTTCCGTGTCGATCCAGTGCCGAACCATCACCCCTACCTTCATGACACTTAGTTCAACTTTATTTTCCACCAATTTCAACCTTCGTTTTTTCCTTCTCAGCCATTACTAACTGTTCTTCTCCCTTTCTGTCAAATCTTCCTCCATTTAAACCTTTGTGTGCGCGACCAGGACGCCCCCTCTCTTTCTACCATTCTTCCGAGGACAGCTTGTTCGCCTGGCCCCTCCATTGTGCTCTCTTCCTCTCCAGCCTGGCATCCAATCTCAATAATTTTTGTAATCGAATTTTTGTTGCTGTGCTATTTTGATGTTACAGGAGTGCCTCTCCGCCCCTACAAGAGATGTTGGAAAGGCTTAGGGGGTTCAACAACATTTTTTCTGTAACCGGTCACAGAGGTGCCTTCCCGTCCCCACGAGGCCTTTGCGCCTCCCACGAGACTTTGGAAAGGGGTATGGGTATGACCAAAATTGTTTCTGTAATCAGTAACAGGGTTGACTTTTCGCCCCCATGAGTTTTTGGACAAGCGTAGAGGTTTCAATAACATTGTTTCTGTAACAAGTCACAGAGGTGGCTTCCCGTCCCCACGAGACGTTGGAAAGAGGTAGGGGTTTGACTAACATTATTTCTGTAACCATTTACAAGAGTGCCCCCCCCCCCCGCGAGACGTTAAAAAGGGGTAAGGGTTTAACCAACATTATTTCTGTACCCAGTCATAGGTGTGCCTCCCCCACCCCCAGACGTTGGAAAGGGGTATGAGTTTGACCAACATTATTTCTGTAACCAGTCATAGAGGTGCCGTCCATTCCCACGAAGCGTTGGAAACGCTGGGCGCTGCCGTTACTTATACTGTCCATCGTCTCTCTATGAGATCTTCAACTTTTATTGAAAAAATTTTACGAAATTTTGCGTGTTGGCTCAGATAAAATCAAAAACCATGGTTCTTATCGCTTCTATTCATGAAAATCGATCTATCATTAATTGTCTCAGAAAATATCAATCGCAGAGAAAAATCTTCAAAAACAAAAATTTGTATCTCAATGAGAGCTCTAAGTTTTGTTTGGATTATTTCACCAAATTTTCTATATGGGCTTACATAAACAATAAAAACCCTGATTTGCATGGTTTTTTCATGTTTTCACCAAGCAAATCGCCTTGTCGCCAATTTTCACTATCATATTCGTAATCAGCGCGCCAAAATACATGTCGTAGCTCAAAAGTCCACCCAGTCATTTAGCCGACTAAGGGCTGATTTCACCAACTCTGATTAAATCGTTAATCATTGATTAGCCTTGTATAATTGGGGAAGATAATCATGGGTTAACTTGACCGCCCAATAGTGGCTGGCTGTGGAGTTTAATCAGTGATTAAAATGGCATAACCCCGAAATTCAAGTACAAATGCAGTGAGTGCATTTAACTCTTCCTGTTTTTAGGGTTAATTTATCTTTTCCAGTTAAAAATTTAAACAACTTGTTTCAAACCATATGCACTTTCTAACAAATTCCTTGTTTTTTGTAGAAAATTGATCTTCTTACGTGTAAATTTGTTTTCATTTGTTAGTTGAAAATTTTACTGCTTTTAAATGTAATTTTTTTTTGGTTGGACACTTAACTAATTGTTTGAAAATCCATGTATTTTATTTAAAATTATCATTTTTGGTTACCATGCATAAATAAAAATTATATTTCAGAAACAACGGTATTCCACCTAGGATACAGCTCCCACTTCCTCTACGGTACTACGCAACTGGTTCGCACCTTATTCTGCTGGGGATATTATTCAACACTTTTCTTTTCCTTTTGTTCCTATTTTTATTAAAAAACACAATTGCAACTTCTATTCTATTGCACTTGTAACTGAAACCACTCGTCACCTCAAGCTTTAGGAATCTTTTCATATGCTAATATGGCGCCGAGTATTAATAAAGAATTTCGTTCTAACCAATCAAAGTCGCCGTTACAACAGCAAGACCTAGAAACTAGATGTTATTACGAACAAAGTATACGATTAGCTAACAAAAGGTTGAAAATGCTTAGTAGAATGCATCGCTGGTTAACGCTCATTTAATCATTGATTAAAAAATTATCATGATTAGTTAATCATGGGTCTAATCAGAGTTGGTGAAATTGGCCCTAACTGGCAAGTCCGCTAATCGACGCTGCATAACCGACTGTATAACAGCACCTGCTGACGTTCGTCTAGTCATTACTGGACGGATGAAGGCAGCCAACAAGCGGCCACTCATCTGTTCGACTGGAACGTTTCAGTCCAGTAGACGACTATACGTACATTTTATCATATGTTTTAAGGATTGAGAATTTTCATTTGTTTTTCATGGAACTATTCTGAGTTAAAATAATAAAAAGAGCTTCTATTAGAAATCTTAAGCCATTTACAAATTTAAATTATGTAGTTATGTGACACAAAGTGCGTTAGTATGGAAATCCTAAATAAAAAATTATCCGATTCTTAAAATAGGCAATGAACAGCACAAAAGAATGTTCCGTTTTTTTCAGTGCTTATCCTTGGTCTATTGAGCAATAAACAGTATAAAATTAACAATTTTCTCACATATTTTGTATATTTTTCCTAATTATAATTATTCAGTTTCTACATGAAGTAGCTTTTTTAAAGATAGTTTATTGTTTAATTTACTTTTTACACTAGAACACTTTGTTATAATGAATGAACATAAATAAAAGGAAAGATTAATAAAAATTACTTTAAAAAGAACTTGTTTTGTGATTTTTCTAAAAAATGGAATTTTATTTCTAATTATCTTGAATAAAAAAAGCCCTGAAAAAAGACACAATATTCTTTTGTGATTTTCCGTGCCTATTTTACGAATCGGATAAGTTTTTGTTGAAGATTTCCGTACTAACGCACTTCGTGTCACATAACTACATAATTTAAATTGCAACTTGCTTAACACTTCTAACAGGAACTCTTTGTATTATTTTTACCCCGAATATATCCATGAAAAACAAATGAAAAATTTCAATCCTTAAAATATATGATTAACCGTATGCATAGTCGTCTACTGGGCTGAAGCGTTCTAGTGGAATAGCTGACTGGCTGCTTGTTGGCTGCTTTCATCCGTCCACTAGACTAACGTGAGCAGGTGCAGGCATACAGTCGGCTATTCAATGTCGATTAGCCTTCTGGCCAGTTGGTTTGCTAATCGACTAAGTCGGCTATTGGGCTACGACATAGTTAAATATCCTGAGTTTAAAGAAAATCGGAGAATTCTGCTATTCGGAACTGCACCCGTCGGCCTCAAGACTACTTTCTGCGTTCATTGTCCTTCTGGTCCGACACTAACCTCGCTTTCTCAATGTTGCACTTTTTGTTCACCCACTTTTTCCTTTACTAATTTTCCTTCCTCGAATTCATTACCATCGCACCGAGAAACCTTCTTTCCTCTTTCAAAACTTCTTCTCACCTTTCCTCGCACCTGGATGTAAGAACAAATCTATGCTTCCGAGATGCATCAATGCTCTTTGTAAACAAATTTTATAAAAATATATCCACATTGGCTATTTATGATGTAAAATGTAAAGGTATTCCTATGGAATAAACTTAATTAGCAAACGTTACAGTGTCTGGGACAGCTACTGTTAAAAATGTTTCGAATTTTGTATTTTTTTTACATTTCTATTTTATTGAGACGACAGAAAATTATTTTAACCAAATTCTATAACTCTTTAGTAAGAAAAATATTTCAATAATGAATTTTTAAAACGATGGTGTCCAAAATTAATTTGGTTTTTACAACGCCCCGTATAAAGTTCCGACTTTCGACGGCTTTGTAACGTCTGTAGGGCGCCCTGCTATTTTACGCTTGCGTCTACCAACATTTTTGAAATTTTTCAATATTTGAAATTTTCAAATTTTTTGAAAATTTTTGGAACTTTCAGATATCTCGGAAATTTTGAAATTCTTAAAATTTTTGGAAATGTTACATACACTAAACTCTCGCTTGAAGACCACTGTCGGAGGTTGCCTTCAAAAAACGTTCGACTGATTTCGGGGGAATCGAAACGTAGACATTGAGTGCCGCCTGACTTGCTTGCAATTGAAATATATATAAGGTCGCAACCGCTCTCGCCCTGCTCCCCTGAAAATCTACAAGAGTAAGCAGTTGCAAGGGTTCTTCAGTTATGTTAGACCTCAGCTATCGGCTTGATCAATCTTTGACATTAGAAAGGTCTCGTTGAAATTCAACCTTTCAGCAGCATTTCTGTAAAAAAAGTATGAATGTCAAGGGAAGAAAGCAGTTTCTCCAAATAACTGGCTTCCTCCCCTTGGTGCATAATCTACTATTCTATCATCTGGGAAAGGTAACGGGGAATTTCTTTTATTCATGGGCATTCAAGTTTGATATCGGTCGAACTTTATTGAAAAAAATCTGCCCGCATCGCGGACATATTCTCATCGCGCATTCAGTTAATTAAACAAATTTTGAAAACGCTATAACTCTGAGAATTTTTTTTTTATTGAAAAAAGTCATTAAGATAAATTGTTTTTTATTTTTAATACTATAAATATCTGTACATAGAATTTTCAAATTCTGAAAAAAGTGTTCTCAAAAATTTTCAAAATGCGCTGACTTTTTGATATCAAAAACGGCTGGTTCACGAACTCGTCCTTTCTTTTAGGACCTAAAAAAAGTGTGCCAAAGATGAATTTGATTCGTTAATTTTTTCGAGAGTTATCGTATTTACGGACGAACGGCCGGACGGACGGACAGACAGACAGACGCCATCATGAAAACCTGATTTTCAGATTTAGGTTGTCTCGAAACGTGGAGATCCGTTGAAAAAGTGTGATGTCAAATTTCCAAAAATTCTGATACTTTCTCAATCATAAATTATGAGAATGTAAAAATGTATGTATCAGTATATGAACAATATTAAATTGGGAGGATACACAACTGTTATGTCTTAGTTAAAATTTCGGTAAAGTAGTATGTCCATTTTTTGCTTTTCATTTTCTTTAGCAGTGGCGTGGTTATTAAGTTGTTCCTGAAATTGCATTAAATGTCAACTGATGTTCGTCATATGAAAGAAATCACAAACCATTTTGGGTCTTATAATGGTAAATTTGTTGCATTGGCCTTCATATTCAGAGCGGAATATATGTTTATCAGTTATTAAAAAAAGAGCCTAGCAGTATAAGCATATTTTTGCACTGGCCATACACAAATTTGATCCTAATTTTCAGTATAATCTAGTTATAATGCTAAAAAAAATTAGGGAATTTTTTTCCAAAAAATCGAAATCGACAACTTTATAAATATTTTTTTTATGGAATGAACTTCAGATACTAATGCCATGTTTTACTAAAAAATTCAGACTTACCTAGTACGTATAGTTTCCTGGATACCGCATATTGTTACAAACAAATTGTCTTTTGAGAAATAAATTTGTAGTCTATATTCTTTTTATTTATTGAAAAAGGTCTTAAATCGGTAAAAGAACTATCTGGCAATAACTTTAGTGAGTGGGAATAATTCAAAAAGAAAGTTATTATGAAATACATATTCTAAAAATTAAATATGAGAAAAATTAATGCTCGAATACGAATTATTTAAAAAAAATGATTTGGCAATTGCCTAAATAATTATTATGAATAAACTTACATTTTGACTGCTTTTCTCCGAATAGCCTGATTTTTTCCGCAATCAACTAACAATGTCGTTTTATTTAAAAAATTCACTGTCTGAAAAATTTCCAATGAATAGGTGCAATCGTTTTCATAGTATTAACTTAAAATGTCTTTCTGATGACTCCTTGGTATAATATCTTACAAAGTCACAGCAATTGTTAATAATTCCAACTACTTTTATGAACAAGCGTATAGTTTTACTATTCGTGAATAAATAGGCTTCATTTTTTGTTTGTAAGATCAACTACAAGTATCCTTCCGAAGACCCTTCCCGAGTCGAAATATTGGCCCTACTTTGACGCTCCAAGTAGAATTATTGTCCCTACTTTGCGGCTGTTTATTCTACTAGCTCCTACGTAGCCACTTCTAAACATATTTTCATTCTATTTTGCTTCTGTATAAGCTTCAGCCCCTACATTGAATATCTTGCCTCTATATTCTTGAGTTTTACTTATGTCTCCTTTAAAGATCCATATTCTCCGTAGAGTTTTTAAATTTTCTTTTAACGCTCTTAAGTTTTAACGCACAAAATATAATCTAATCCTAACCTAATGGGCAAGCAAAAGGAAAAATGCAAACCAGTGCTAAGATTTCAAAGATAGTTATAAAGAACCCAGATCCTAATCGCCCCAAAAAAGGTATCAAACACACGAGAAGAAACGTCAAAAGAAAAAGGTAAAAAAGATACAAATCTTTTGTATTGAGGTTTTTCTGTACCACAAAAAATAACCACAAATTAGTTACCACAGATTCTGAAGAAATAGATTTTCCTTTCACACAATTTTCTTTTAAATTGAAGAATCACGAAATTGAATGATTTCAGATTAAAAATTTAGAAAATAGGGCAATGTCAAAATCTGAAAAATAAAATATTTCAAAATTAGACCATAGAAAATTATTTATACTTGAAAGCGTTCAAAACTAAATAATTAAAAGCGGCGAACTTTTGAATTTAAACAATTATAAATTCAATGCGATCAACATTTGACAATTTAATATTGAAAACTAAATTGAATCTTTCAAAGTTGAAGCTTCTGAAATTCTATATGGTAATTTAAATCTGTTATTAAAGAACAAAATTAAAATTTGAACTTCTAGCTAATCAGGCGATCGTTATAAAATCAATGAATGAATTGAATTATACTAAAAAAACTTTCAAACTAAATAATGATTTTAAATGGGAAACATTAAAAATGAAACAAAAATTTTACTCCAGGACCTTAAAACTTAAAGAATTCGAACTTCATTTCAAACTGACAAAATTTATATTCATCAAAAATTGTGACATTAAAACTTTTTTATAATCAAAGCCTTTAAAGTTTAAATTATTTGTTTTAAATTTAAATCACATAAAAACTAATAATTTTTAAATTGCTAATTAAACTTTCCTAAATCCAACCAATTTTCTTCAAATTTGGAAAACATAAAAAAGTATAATTTCCTTTAAAAATAAATATATTTCGCTCTCGAGAAACTATGCAATAATAATTTGTAATATTTCTAAAATCTAAAATCTTAGTACATATATTATTATAAGCGTAGCAATATTTTTTACAGAATGGGTCACAAAGATTTGCAGACGGCCTTGCAAAGCTGTAGGTTACATTTCAGATTTTTTTCATACTCCAAGCTAGGCTTGACGGGAGGCAATATATAAATATATAAATAGTGTAGTGATTGTGTAATAGTAAATAATTATGTGCTTAAATATGTGAACAAATATTAGAGTATAATAGTAATATTATAATAATACAAAAGATTAATTTTTTCGTAGCGAAAAATCGGTTATAATTTTATAGATCTGTTCTCTATAGTTCCGGGACTAGTTCAACGAAATGTAAAACAAAGACGATTTGAACTTTTATTAAACCAGCCAGCGTGTACTCTAATATAGGATTAGTTCTATACAATTTAATGGATATTTTTTTTGTGTGCAAAATAACTTAAAACGTTATGCAAATGTCATAATGTCTTCTTCTTGCTTTACTTTGGTTAATTTTTCGCCAAATAATTTTACTCTTTACATGAAGATAGAATGTGGAGTGTTAAATTAGAAACAAAAACTAATACTCCATTTTGACGTCCCAAATGGAAGATTTGGAAATGTGTGCCCATAAGAGCGCTTAAGTAGGGGCAGAAATCGTATGGCAATATCCTCTATTTTACAACCTCAGCCCCTACAAATATTAACATAAAGAGTGTCAAAGTGGAGCCTATAATTCGACTCGGATTTGCTTTTATCTGTAGCATTTGGAATAGAATTGTTGAAAGTTTCAACATTTGTTTATATATTTACCAATTGATGTTAATTTGCAAGTAAAAAATTATGTAATTGTAAATTTGTTGTGAACACTTTTTAAACAATTGCCAAATCGCGTCTTTTTCAATAATTCCTAATCGGACATTAAATTTTATAACATTTTATGCCAAAAATATGGATTTCAATAAGCTGAACTTTGCGAAACCTTAAAAATTACTTTCGTCCAGTAATTTGGTTATACTATTATAACTTTATTTGAAGTTCTTCACACACACTAAAATTATTACCAGATATTTTCTGGACTGATTTTAGATCTTTTTTAATAAGTCTGAAAATCGTAACCTAAAAATTAATTTGTCAACAGATACTCTATTTGTCCCAATGCGCCGTGCCCGGCAAACCACATATGGTGATCGTAATCATTATTAACTGTTTAAACCATAAATTACTATTCTGATAGTTTTGTCAATGAATAAAATATGTTGTACCAGACAAATCGAAGATTTCTTTTAGTAAAATGTGGTGATAGTATCTAAAATAAATTCCATAGAAAGAAAATCGAAAATATTTTGAAAATTTTGTTGTACCGGTTTTTACTTATTTTCCAATTTTTTTCTTGCGTAAGTCCGTCGAATCCCATAACACATTTTTAATACACATAATAACTTGGAAAACACAACCTCACTCTGAACCTCACTCTCTCTCTCTCCCTCCGGGCGCGCGCGCAAGCGCGTATGTATGTGTATGGGCGTCCGTATTAACAGGACCCTAATGGTCAGTATTGAGTTACAGCGTTTAAAATGTTTGCAATTTAATAATGCATTTACTATACATTTGTATAGTAAATATAAAAACTTAGTCTTTACTTTACACAAAATAAAAATAATTTTCGCAGTAATTTTTAATTCTAAATTATAAAGCGAGATATCCTTTTTCTATTCAGACATAAATTAGACTGTATTTTAAGTATAAAAGTTTGACTGAGCAAATAATTAAGACGCTTAACCTAGAAACAGCGGTTGTTTCGTTAAAATTTTGATATTTACAGTGAATTTTGCAGAAAATCCTAGCGGTACGTAATTACTTTATGGATTATAATTAAATCATTTTTAGTTTAAAATCCAATCTTGTGCGTATTATTTTCAAAGTTTTTTCCATTTTAAGGTATGAGATCTGCTGTTAATGAGTTACCTTTTTTCCCTGTTGGAATAATTTAAACATTTAAAATCTTGTCAAATTATATATTTTCATCTTCACTTAATATTTTTACAGATAGGACTCATTATTCGTTATCAGCTATTCTACATATCATTGTACATTTTGTGATAAATTTTATCTTGCGACAAAGCAAGATGACTTGGAATCTAAATTTTAATATTATTCGAACAGGAAAAAATAGGAGAAAATCAACCTTAAGACGTATGTATTTGGGTTTAGAGTTTCGAAAAATGATGTGCTTCACTTTTCCAATTCTCTTATTTTGATGTACATATCAGGAATAATATGACTAAGTTTTAGTCTTTGGTGCATAATTAGTTAACCTCGCTAAGATATACTAATCTTTTTGAATATGCATGATACAAAAGCGAATATATTGCAGATAAAGTATTAGGTTGTACGAATATTGCTGTAATTCAATGTTCATGGTGTAAGAAATCATTATGTTTTAAACACTTTTTTGACGAATATTATTATTCTTCAAAGTTTGAAGAATACATCTTCGAGATGCTGCCTAGAATTCACAAAATAACATGCCTGATGCGAACGAAGGCTACGCGATAGGTACTTCATTCAAAAGAGAAGGCTGATGGCTAAACAGCTAACGGTCGCTGATGTTTGGCGCATGCGTACTTCTTCTGTAACAGCACTAGTCTCTTTATTTAATAGTCACATCTCTCGTTCTCCAAAAATCGATGCCATTTTGTTAATTTTTAACTTTTTATCAGCAACAAATCTGACATTAAAGCTGGAATATCTAAATTTTTTGCATTAAAAGATCCCTGTCTGCCTTCAAATGGATTCGGTGTAAGTTAATATTGACTGAATTGAATTAGTCTAATTAGACAATAATCAAATTTTCATTTCAGATAGACGCTATAAAAATAAGCATAAATTGTTGAATGTGATCGTCGAGTAATACATATTTTAATAGAATAACTAGTTGAGATATCAGCGAATTAATTAACTTTTCTAGTGTGGGTTAATTGAATAGCATTATTTGTTTTTGTAACTTCGGGTAGGCGCCATTTTAACGAAACTGCAGTGTAAAATATTAGAAAAAACGCGATATTATTGTATTCACAATAAACAAAAGTATAATTATCTTACAAGAACCGTATGTATGTCGTATGCTTTATAGAGTTTGAAGAATACATCTTCGATATACTGCCTAGAATTCACAATATTGTAAATATGAGTTGAATTTATTTTTATATTTTATACATAATTAAAATGTAACATAAATAAGGGGTGGTTTACACCCGCTTAATATTTTTATTTATTTTGGCTATTCTGTATTTTACTTCCTTTGTTATATAACTATATTCCCAATTGTCTTTGTGCATGGAAAGTATACTACAAGGATACTTTTCCAATGCGTTTGATCGGAATGAATTTACTTTTTATACACACAAAACTATACAATTGATACTTGAGACCTTTATCATTGAGAATAAAATCGGCGAGGGACACCTGGAGTACCTTCCTTGTAAGCAAAAAAAAAAATATATTCGTTCGCGAAGCGCGAAGTCTACATAGAATTCAGCACGAAACACAAGGTAACGCATTATCGAACGCGAAGCGCGAAATCCCACAGATCGTCGCGCGAGCTGAGAATGTGCAAACGCAGCGGGCAGATTTTTCTACTTAAATCGAGGTTAGAGAAACAATAAGAGTGCTCTGGAGAAGGGAAACATTTAAATCCCGTCCCTTCTCTTTTTATTTCTTTCATCTTTTTTATTTCTATTATTATCGAATGACAATAAAAAAATTGTAAAACAAGTAACGACTCTCGAAATTTATTATTATGAACTTCATTGTTTGCGAAATATACATACCATAAGAAAAAGCATTATTTATACTTTTTACGATCGTTCTCACTCAAAGGTTCTCAGAAATAAAGTAGTGTGCTAAAAAGTTAAAAGAATTTGAATTTAATGAAATATTTTTCCTAATGAACTGGAAGTCTCAAGTTTTTTAGTTTGTACGCTTGCAATTAATCGTTGGCTGTCTTCAACTGAAAGTCCGATAATTAATGTGGATTAAATTAGCGTCGAACTGGAAGGAAGGTGCGCTGTTATCACCGACCTTGTTATATAGACGACAGCCTTGAATAAAAAATAACGAGTACTTCATACGTATGGTATGAATATGTCGACCTCTAGGAATAAATAACGTGCAGTCGCACTTCAGTTTGTGCGCAGGAGAATAAGAAGATGTAACGACGTAAAAAAGTAAGAAAAATAAGTGAGAAATATGGAGAAAGGTTTGAAATGAAAAAAATAAGTGGATAGAATAACTGCTTCGTGAAATCTTCAAATAAAAGGAAAGCTTGTCAAATTCGTCCCGCGACTCGTTCCTGAAATTTTGCGAGTTATGTTAGCGACGTCAACATGAGCTTTTTCATACCACATTTAGCAAAGAAGAGTCATGCTGTAGAAACAAGAAAAGTGCCAACATGAATTGTGAAACCACTGCATCTACAAAGTTTATATGTGGTTGAAACCTCCTAAAGTTACTAAAGGAACAAAAAGCAAATTAATTAGCTCGCTGCTGACAAGCACTAAGTTCTACAAAGCAAGTATATTAAGTTTAGGATGTTCACTACGTAAAAACTATTTCATAATCGAGTAATTTTTAAAGTGATTTATGAAATAAAAAAAATACGTTAATTTTTATTGGAAATATTTTGGAAGAAATAATAAAGCTTACATAATTAGAATAATATATAGATTTAGTTCAAGTTTTTTTTTCATTTTCAAATAGTTATTATTATTTTTTGTTTTTACTGCTTCTGTTTGGAAAAAATCTGCAATTATTATGCAATTTTAATAATGAATTAACAATTTTAGTAAAGAAAGGTATGGTGACTTATGGAGAGATCCAACGAAGAATTTCATGTATCAGGCATATGGATTTGACACCGAAACCCCGATATTTTCTTTTTTCTTACTTAAAATTATTTATATGGTAATAATGTAATATTTATTATCATTACTTAATTACTGATCAAAATTACTTTTTTCTAAAAATTGTTACCAATGGTATAGTGGATTTAATAACATCAGTTCACTAATCTTTAATGATTTAATGTTCATCAATTTAAGCAAATTTATTTGTTTAAATGATAATTATTCTTCAAATTATTTTTTATAATTCAAAACTATTACTGATGCTTTACTGGAGTATTTAAAAAACATTGGATAATTAATTTTTAATTATGCAAAAAATTGCATTTGTCTAAAAAATTTATTGAAAAAGGTTGATAGAAATTAATAATAAGTTTATGTTAAAATAATTGGAAAATATTTCAAATGAACTTATGTTATTAACGACAATAAACTGTCACTCAGACGAATTTTTAGAAAAAAACCCTTTTTTAAACAAATGGCATATGTTTACAGAATTAAACATCAATTAACCAATATTAATAAATATTCCACTAAACCAATATTAATAATTTTTAGAGAAAAAACGAATTTTCGAAAAAAAAAAATATCAAAAGACTCCATTTCTTTTAATTACTGAAAATTAATTAACTAATGTGGATAAATATTCCACTAGACTAATGTAAATAATTTTCAGGTAAAAAAACGAGAATACAGTGCTAAAAACGTCGATTTTATTAATAATTGATATTTTTAGTTTTAAGGGTAGATTTCAGGGACACGTCATATGTCTGACACATGAAATTCTTTTTTCGATAATTCTCTAAAAGCCTCGATACTTTTTCGTCACATTTTTCCAACCATTAAAGAAATTATTCCAAATACTCAAAAAAGTGGACTGGGAATATCGTTGAACTCTAAACAATAGTGTTGGTGAGACACTCTAATGTACATTTAATATGCGACCTTTTTAATACTTCAATGAATCCAATAATTTAATGAAAAACTTGTAACATACTGTCTACCGGCAAAATTATGGTTAAAAATTGTTATTACTTAATGAAAGTATTTAAACATTTCTTCTAATTTGAAAATTATATGAAAATCTTCATTTGAGAACTATTGGGCACACTCGTTAACATTTTCACACCCTCCACTCGTACTTCGAGTTTTCAATTCATGCTGCAATCACGCAAGTAGCAATAGCCTGTGCACGCGTGTATCACACACTTTTTTTTTAAACAACCGTTTGATGAAAATATATGCCATATTTATGTACTATCTCACCTATTGTCAGCTTCTTCTGGGCGCGTGCCGCTTTCTCTTTCACAGCATCAACGGATTCAAATCTTGTTCCTTTTAATGCAGATTTAAGCTTAAAAAACACATAGAAGCCGCACAGCGCAAGAACTGGCGAATAAGGTGATGGTCTTTCACTTAGATGCTGTACTTGGCTAGAAACTTCATGAGAGACAATGCGGAATGATCCGGCGCACTTTCTTGGTGGAGAACCCATGACTTGTCCTTCCACAATTCGGGTCGTTTTTTCCTTATTCATTCATGGAGTTCAACGAGAACGCGAACGCTCTTGGTGAAGTTGGACTCTTCTAGTGCATGGATTAGCGCTTCGTTTCAGGATCATAAGTTGAAAACCTCGATTCGTCACATATAATTATACTTTCCAATAAGTTTGAGTCATTTTAAATGGCATTCAAAGTCTTAATACGAACATTTTTGCGAGCTTCTTGTAAAGTTGGCTGTACTTTGTCAATTCTCTTAAATTCAGCAATCGCGCGAATACCTAACCGATGGTCAGGTCTAAGCAGATTATCGATTTCTTCATCTGTTTTTGATGTGGAAGTGCGACCTGAGCGCAAATCATCTTCAACGTCTTCTCGGTCATCTTGATAACGCTTAAGTCACTCAAAAACTCGTGCGCGCAATAAAAATTCATTGCCATGTACATTTTTCCGGTGAAACAAAATAACAACCTTGATGCGAACGAAGGCTACGGCTATACGGATTTTTTTTATAGAAGCGATAGGTACTGCAGTCTCGTTATTTAATAGTCACATCTCTCCTTCTCCAAAAATCGACGCTATTTTGTTAATTTTGAAGTTTTTATCTGCAACAAATCTGATATTAAAGCTGGAATATCTAAATTTTTTTGGGTTTAAAGATCTCTGTCTGCCTTCAAATGGATTCGGTGAAGTTAATATTGACTGAATTGAATTAGTCTAATTAGATATTAATGAAATTTTCATTTCAGATAGACGCTAAACAAATAAGCATAAATTGTTGAATGTGATCGTCGAGTAATACATATTTTAATAGAATAATTAGTTGAGATATCTGCGAATTAATTAAGTCTTAGAGTGTGGGTTAATTGAATAGCATTTTTTGTGTTTGAAACTTCGGGTAGGCGCCATTTTAACGAAACCGCAGTGTAAAATAGTAGAAAAAACGCGATATTATTGTATTCACAATAAACAAAAGTATAATTATCTTACAAGAACCTAATGTATGTCATATGCTTTATAGAGCATGCAGGATGCTTTAGTGATTTTGATCTATTACTTCTCCATTTTCTATATTTTTATAAACTTAAATAACTATTTCTGCAATAAATAACTACAATTACTAATTTTTACCAAATAGCACTTTGTGTATCGAGGGCGTAAAAAGGCAAAGTAGCTGTACGCTCTTGATACACACGATACTTTTTGTCCTACCCTCCTTCGAAACAAACATGTGAAGCAAATAAAGAATGTCCGGTATTCTTGAAATTTTTAAATTATAAATGAAAGGAAGTAATAGCGTACTTAGCAGAAGGGATACTGTGGGGTCCAGCGCTGCAATTTTTTTAAAGATAAAGGTCATTTTCCCCATATTCTCACGTGCATCGTGCAGTACCTGTATAGCAGGCGTTAACTTTTATGTAGCGGGCATACAGTCTCATCTAGCCTCATTACGCCTGCTTCACGTGCAGGCAATGGCACAAGGGGGGTCGGACAAAAATTACACGTCAGTTTTTCTTTAGCAAGGCAGCATTATGAGTTCTTTTAACTCCAAATGGAAAACATATTCAATTCAATTCTATATTATATTTTATAAGTAAGTTGCGTATAACTGTCATAAATGCGGTTACATTTTTTAGTAATTTATAATAAAAAAATGAATGAAATTGCCACCGTTGAGGAAGTTGACTGCATACAATAAAAGAATAGATGAAAAGTACTTTGCAGTATTTAAAATTTGTAATAGAAGCGGATCACTTCACGAAATGAAAGAGAATAATATACGCAAATCAGTTCATTCTCTAAATATAAAATAGTGAAAATTTTACTACTTGAATTAGTGAAGTCGAGATCGAAGCCGTGATCACGTGATCGCGGCTAACGTTGGACTCGCGTCAACCCGCGCACACGTCTCGTTTGCATCGTTTGCTTCGTTTACATTTGTCGGCTTGCATCATTTTTCTTTCCACGAGCGTATAAAAATTTGAAACAAAGGTTAGTAATATTTTCCAGTTTATTATACTTTCGTCTAGTTTTCCAGTGAATAGTCTCCTCATTATGTGGCGATATGTATATCGAGACGAAAACATTTGCTACAGAACATGAGCGCTGTGTTCGTTTTGAGGTTATGAAATTCAGCTTTCCATTAATTTTTATAGAAATACATGGAAAGCTGAATTGAGATTTTCTTTAAATTAATTTAATTTTTAAATATAAATTATAGTTTACTTCTATAACTTGTCTTATAGTATAGTTTCCTGTTGGGGTTATTGGTTGACTTCAGCAAATATTTCATTTCACTGTGTAATTATTAGGTTTGCACTGATTCGTAGTGACCTACTTCTCGCTAATTCAATTAGTAAAATTTCACTATCAAATAGTAAAATTTCACTAATTCAGATTTAGAGAGTAGGGATATTTTTTCAGGCCAAAGTAGTGGAGCGCACTTCTTGTTACCACATCAAAATTCCAGATTTGCTTCACGTAATGTTTTAAGTTGCAAATATGTCAAATCTACCCCCCCCCCCCCCCGTGTCTCGAATGTGGTTTGCAGATCTCTTTATCTGTATCTAGGGTCGATACTTTATAACTTTACAGCGAAACACTACGCGATTGGATTTACCAATTTCTTAGCTTAGATTTGATTCCAGAAAAAAGGCTGGTATATTTTCTATTAAAAATAGTTTCAATCGTCTATTTTGTATTGTGACATCAGAATGAGCACATGCGTTTTACGCAAAAGCGTTTTTCGCACTAATGAAAATCCGTTCTTATACTCATATTATATCATTAAACGCAGAGAGTACTTTGGTGTCTTTTTAGATTGGGCGGCAGTATAAATTACATACGAATATGATTTAGGTTTACAGAAAAAAGTGTGATTTGCATAAAAGAATTTTTGTCCACTAGTTTTCTTAAGAGTCTTCATAGTTTACACATTACCTTACAGCTGTGTATATAATGAGGTGGTTGTGGATTATACCCTGCCAAAAAAGTTGTTTAAAAAATCTCTGCTCTCATGCCCCAGTTTTGTGCAAATACCCAAAAAATATTCTCTAAATATGAGCGAAATCGCTTTATATTAACCCAATTCTTAATGACTATAAAGATTCGTATTGATTTATTATTGAAAAAGGCAGCTGTTTGGTCAATCAGCGATTTAAATGCCATAATACGTTTCAAATAACTGTCCGTCATAGTACCTTGTTCGGATTTCATGAAAGAATAAGAATCATTCTTAAGTAATATTGTCGTATGTTCACACTTCATCTATTTTTCTTTACAACGCATCATTAGAGGGTAATTTTAAAGTATGGAATAACTTTCGAATTAATTTTCAATCATTTAAACAACTTTAATTTTTTTGAACATTCTATTTTTCTAGTAAGTCACGAAATCAATGTCTTTTATAGGATTATTAAGTATTTCATTCAACGATTACAGCACAATAATTTGTGTAAAGAAATTGACAACTATTTAAGTAATACCTATTTGTTGAACTGTATAGTTTACCAAGTATAATAAGGTAAAATATTTATTCTTAGCAAAGTTTCCAGATATTTCAATATTTTCAAGTGGCGTTTTGTTTTATATGTATTAATAATTCTATATTTGTAATCAAATATAAATGCTGTAAACCATTTCAGTTCTACTTTTTCTCGGTATGTTGTATATTTGAACAAATGCAAGGGGAAAAATACAACTGAGATTCGCGGTCTACTGTGCCTAGAATGTAGATCTCATTTCAGAGTACATTTTCAGATCTAGAATACG
>NC_046661.1:71558844-71560168 GCF_010883055.1 Belonocnema kinseyi | reverse complement strand
TGCGGGGCTCTACAAGGATGGACGAACCCCTTTCCCTAACTTCTCGTGGGAACAACAATGACAACACCAAACATAGTTGTAGTAAGTGCGGTTCAAAACAACTGAACGCGCAGGGCTCCCGACAATGGGTAGGCCAACAATGCTGACCAATCTAGAGCTGGGGGAGCCAATGAAAATGGATTCAATGCGATGGATCGGCGGGATCTCGTGACCTTTGGGTGGACGGAGCAACTGAATCACAACTTGCTAGACTGCTACGATGCGAGTGTGGCCCGTGAACGGGGTTACATGGCACGGCTGCATGCTCTGTGGTGCGAGAAACACCCGGAGCTATCGCACATTTCGCAGCAACGTCTGCGAAACCATGCTGAACTACTCCGTAAAAGGCGCTATGTAAGCGCAACGCCTACTCTACCACAGCTAGAACAAGCCGGCAACAAAGAAATAGAGGCGACAATAAGACCAACCGCGGGCAGGAATCCAATAGATGAAGAGCGATGCTTTACGACCCGGAGAAACATCCACACCAAGGTTTCTCTCAAGCCTAAAGATCTGGCTGAAATAGATGACGAGCTTCGTGGACATTTTTCCAGTGAATCCGACCTCTGGGCTATCAATTATTGTGTGTATAATGCAGCGAGAGCTCTGGCCGATGCGAACCGTAAAACAAAACCAACGGCTTATCATAAGACCAAAAGACGAATGCATCAACTTGCCATAAAGATAGGCTGGGCAAGACAGTACGCGTCCCGCATGCAATGTGTAATTGACTACATCACATCTGGCAGAAATTTCACCGCCAAGGTTCGAAAGTTCGCGCGCGAACTCCGGACCCGTTATCACACACTTAACAAGTCAAAGCTGCTGACCATCAGGCAGCATATTGTTGAGAGAATACGGATACTATCTGACGCTAAGAGAAGTCTAGAGCGGAGGGAGTGAAAAAAGTATTAAGAGGGAAGAAGAACTAGTCCGCACCGGGACCAGATTGTATCAAAACCTTCTGGTGGAAGAAGTTTTCTTCAACCCATCAGCATTTGGCCCGTATTTTCAACTCATATTTGAAGTCGGAAGAGCCGATTCCAGAGTGGTTGGTGGAAGGGCGCACAATACTCCTGCCGAAAATAGGCAACTTAGCTGAACTGAGGAACTACAGGCCAATAATTGGTCTGAACATGCTTTATAAGATATTCGCAGCTATCCTAAATGATAGGATTGTTCGGGCAATTGAACCTGTGTGGCAGGAAATGTATGAACAACGAGGCTCAAAGAAAGGCGTAGCTGGATGTCGGGAGAACCTGCTCATCGATAGATGTGTCTGCAA
>NC_046661.1:71549709-71558744 GCF_010883055.1 Belonocnema kinseyi | reverse complement strand
CTTAAGTGCTTAGAGAAAACCTTTTTCTCTAGAGGTACCGGTCCCACGACTCTCCGGAGATGAACAACTCCCTTGCTAGGCTAGTGTTCACCGCATGGGCCATCGGGACTCTTCCAGAGTGCGAGGCGGGAATCGAACACGCAAGCCGAAGGAGGGGGTCGAAAGCCTACGCTTTAGCCCCCACGACCATCGTCCCACTTCAATATATATATATATATATATATATAAATCAGGTCAGCTATAAAAGTTTCTATAAAAGTAGACAATTCACCAATACCCCAAGATCTTCTTTCTGACAGCACCGATTTTCAAAAAAAAATTCCACAAAATAATTAATCTTCAAACATCCTTAAACAAAACACAAAAATACCTGGAATGTATTTGGGCCTGTTTCAGCAGATATGATTTTTTTTTCTTTTGCTAATTTGACTGTGTTGTGCCGCTCGGTCGGCATAGTAATGTGGTGGCGCAACGTAATGGGACTGACTGTCACCTATTAATGAGATATTTTTTCTAATATACCTGAAGTCTCAAGTCTGTATTCGCAATTTGAAGTACATGCACACGTACTTATATGTTTTGTCTAGTTGTTTTGTAGTTTAAAACTTATTTTGTCAAAAATATTGAGGAAATTAATTCAAAAATTTTAGGACGTTTTAAAACAATTTGGTTGTTTGAAAAGTTGGCGGTAACTTAATCTTCACTTTCCTTGTTTGATGAGAATCAGCGTTGTCAATTTAAAAGATTCTGTGTTTAAAGTTTGTGCAGTTCATAGTACACCGTAAATAAAAAAATGTTCTTTAATAGTTTGATTTCTATCTTCTGTTAAAAAAGTTTATGTTAAGAGTTCACTTTTAAGTTAATAAATGATTTTGCGTGTCAGTCATCTACACTTGAGAGTAATAATGAATTATATTTGAACATTTTAGATTTAATTAAGATGGAAATAAGAAGAAAGCGTGTTATGTGATTAATAAAGTTGCTCCTAGCAGACTCATAAGCAAGGTGAAATCCAAAATTGATGCTAGTTCCATTATTTGCTTGACAGGAAAACTGCCTGAAAATAGTAAAAGCTGACAAAACTCGTTCGTGATTGCGTTGTAAACATAAAGAGTATCGTTTCATTGTTCTTCATTAAATCTCTTGAGAATTCACATATATCCATTTCATCGGATGATTTTCTTCTCATATTAAAGTAGTTATAGGTATCTTTGAAATATTAGATACCTAATAAAATCGACATTTTTTAAAACTGTCACTTTAAAAAAAGTGTACATTTTATTTCAAACTAAGTAAACTCCGTAAAAGGAAATTATTTTTTAAGTATACACTTATTTATTTCAATATTTTTTATTTAAGATTAAACAACTAGACTTTTAGAACTTTGTCCAATCGAGAAAAGCTTTAAGGAAGATCACTGACACGCCAAATCATCCATTAACTTGGGAGTGAACTTTTAACATAAACTTTTTCAACACAAGATAGAAATCAAACAACTACACGGAGAAAAATGGAAGGTCTGTTTGTCCATATAAATGTGCAGACAGATCATATTGCAGGGTCGACTATAGGACAGCTCTTGAATATGGCTAAAGCGGCTATCTCTAGAAAATAAAAAGAAGACGTCCAAATCGACAATCTCAGAAAGACGTCTCGATTGTCTCAGATCATCTTCTCGGTCATCTGAAGCTGACCCTGCCCCTGTTATCTGTCTTTCAACAAATCTCAGGAGTTGATGTCTGAACTGAAAAATAAAGATTATTCTTAATTTAATGAATCCAATTCCAGTTTATCCTAAATCGATTAATGCTGGAATTAATAGTGATTATTTAAATCATTCAAATCTATTTTAAACTCACATTAACCTAAAGAAAAATATAATGAAACGTCTTAAATCTCACATTACTTACGGAAAATATTAAGATTACAATTACGTACTTGAAACAGGTACTTACAGAATGAGATATTTTTAATGTATCCTCAATAATTTCACTCACTTTACACCGGAATCGTTCGAAAAAACTTTTTTTTTTAATAGATATCGCCACGCGGTCTACGAGCCCGTTATGCTAAATTGGAGCCAGTTAGCGATACCCTTTAAATTTTCACGCGCATGATTGACGCGCAAAAATCAAGTAATTGACCATACGCAATGGCCTATCAGCTCCTTCCTCGATGGTTGAAATGAGGGAAAACAATATGTGCGTATTGACCATACCGAAAAGGATATAAGTTATCCCTGATAGTGAGTATGGTGTTCTTATAAAAGTCAGACTGACGATATAATAAGAGTCTTTTTACCATGCCAAAAAAAATTTGAAAGGGCCGTTCGACCATGTAGAAAGAGTTTCTGGCTCTCTAAATTTTGACCATATAACTTTGACAATACATTTTTCTCCGTGCAGAGAACTTATTTTCATTACGGAGTATTTTGAACTGCAGAAACTTTAAACACAGCATCTTTTAAAATGACAATATTATCCCAAAAACAATAAAAATCTTAAATGCATTCCGCTATATCAAGATAGCCTGAACCGCTGATTCTTACCCATCGAAGTACCGAACATTAATCTCTTCACCAATTATACAAACAATCAAATTGTTTTAAAATGTCCTGAAATTTCAGAATTAATTTCCTCGCTATTTTTGACAAAACAAGTTTTAGCTACAAACTTAAGAGACAAAACATATAATTACGTGTGCATTTACTTCGAATTTCGAGGTTTGTTTATAGAACAGGTGACAATGTGCCGGCCGAGGGGCGGCTAGCCTGCCGCGCAACACAGTTAGAGTACCAAAAGAAAAAAATTCATATCCGCAGAACGAGGCCTAAATACCTTCCAGGTATTTTTGTGTTTTATTTAGGGATGTTTGAAGAGTATTTTGTGCACTTTTCGTGAAAATCGGTGCTGGAAGGAAAAAGATCTTGGGGTATCAATATGGCCTATGTTCGAAAAAGTATCATTTTAAAATTCTCATATCTCAGCTTGTAGTGGATGAAATCTAAAAATCTAAAAACAAGGTACTTAATGCTCCATGCACATGCTGCAATAGCGTAAAAGCATTAGGACAAATTTTAAAATAAAGTTGGAGTAATAAAGAAAAAATGCGGACTTGTGGATCAAAATTGATCAATACTGAGGGTCTCTAGAATTTTTCGAAAATGGCGTTTTTTAAACTGCGAATGCACGCTTACGATTCTGCAACACTCCAAATTAGTCTTAAAACAAAGTACTAATTTTAGCGTAAGACAGGAACAACGACTTGTACGTGGCAGTTTTCAGTTCCCTCCGGGTTGCTTGATTACCGTGAGTCCCCTTGCCTCTCACGATTCGGTGTGCTCGATTAACGTGAGTCCCCTTGCCTTTCACGATTTGAGGTAATCAAGGAATCATCTTTTAATTAAAGTAAGTGCTCAAAATGATGACCTTCAGCTTCAATGCACTTATTAATCCGTAATTCAAGTGAATTTACACAACGGAGAAGTGTATCTTCTTGAATTTCAGCATATGCACTTGTAATTCGGTCAATCATATTTTCATGTGTTGTTGGTTTTTTTTGTACACTTCGTCTTTCAGATAGCCCAACAATAAGAAATCTTGTGAAATAAGATGTGGTGATCTTACAGACCAATTTTTCGAACCGCCTCCACTAACGTAGAATCAACGGGGATAAATGTAACTTAAACAGATTAGGTCATACTCAAACCTTGCGGTCATCAGTTTGCCAAGATGTCAGGTTACCGGGTTGTAACGATCAGAACGGGTAACGAACAAGATCTACTCCCGAGTAGACGAACTTTGACCTTATTGTTAAATAATTTCACTTAAAATTGAATCCAAACTGTTACGTCCGTATTTGAATAGTTTTATCTCCAAAGTATATGTTTTATTTTTCTAAGTTGTGTAACCAATCTGCTTGTTTTTAACAAACTCCATATTTTATTAATCATGTTTGCAAAAACTCATAAATCCCTTACAGTCCGAAAAAAATGGTCCTTCGAGCCGGATATTAAAGCGGTGGATATTGGATCTTGAAGATTGAGGAAATAAACTGTGAAATAAGTGCAAGATCAAGTGCAAAATTTGGATCGTGTATGAAAATCGGTGCATTTAGTACCCAGTGTAAGTGAGACACGCCTGAAAAGCGAAGATACGAGCGTGTATTACCTGCAGAAGATACCTTTAATTAAGGTGCTAAATTTTGTGCTTGATAGTTTTGCGTTGAGAATCGTTAAGATAGTGAATCATTGTTGAAGTAGTCTTGGCAAGTTTCGTGCGATACTCGATACTCAATACTCATTGTTTTCATGGATGGAAACGATGACGCAATGAAGCGGCTGGGGAAGTTCGACGACGGAAAAGTGGCGTTAGATCCTACTCCAACTGAAGACAGTAGGGATATATTGCTTCCTTTGTGCTCGACTTCGACCAAGGTTCCCGTTGAAGTTACGGTAGAGAACAAAATGGTAAGAAGAAGTGATAGAACGACGAAAGGCAAAAAGACCGAGCAGGTTTACGATCAATTGACTCAGCCGCCGTAACAGAAAGCGACAGAGGACAAGGATATAGATGCTGATGAAGCTACGGGGAAAAAGAGAAAGAGGGCCGTCGGACAGAGACAAGCAGATTATATTCTGGAAACTTGAAAGCTTCGCGCCACAATAAATCCTTCTCGCGAACGTCGTCTAGTTTGAAAAGGAGACATCAACTAGAAATCAATTTAGCGAAAGCCGAAGAAATCGCTAGATTTGAACGAGAAACAACCGAACGCCATAGGAAACTGGTAGAAAAAGAGGTTGAATGCCAAAAGCAATTTGTAGAAATGAGAGCGCAACTAAAACAAGCTAAAGTTTATGAAATACTGGAACGGTCATCTCAGAGTGACAACGACAGTGAGAAAACAGTTCACTCGCAAGATTCCCAGCTATCGAGCATTATGAAAGTACGGTCATGGATAGACAGAACTCAAGAAATCCCACCCGAAAATATAAATAAATCTGAAATAAATGATATAGTGCTGAAGAAAAACCCATTGAAAACGGATCGTATACCAGACGTAACGATAAGTCATAGATACATGGCAAGGCAAGCCTTAGAGAAAGCCCTGCCAATGTTTGATGGCAATCCAGCTAATTATCAACTATTCATTGGTAGTTTTCGCGAATGGACCGGATAATGCGGATTATCCCCGACAGCGAATATGCTGCGGTCGCAGAAGTGTTTGAAAGGAGAAGCTATGGAGGCCGTGAGAGCCTCGCTAGTTTCAACAAACGTTGACAAAGCGATGAAGACACTAGAGAGACGCTTTGGAAGACCAGAGTACATCGTCGATGAACTAACAAGTCAAGTCATCAGAATGCCGAACGTGAAAGAAGATGAGCCAATGCCATGGATAAAGTTTGCCGACGCGATATCGAATCTGGTGACTACAGTGGAGTCCCTTCAATCTACAGAAATGTCCGATTCTTATTTACTGAAGCAATTGATTGGAAAAATACCAACAGGGTTGAAAAATAAGTGGGGTGAGGCTATATTGCGAAATACCAAGAAAGCATCAATTCTAGAGTTTACAAAGTGGCTTGAAAAGAGAGCGGATACCGCGCTGGCTATTTACGAACGTCCAGTACAGGAACAGGATAAAAACAAACATATTCCAGCTATATGGAATCCAGAACATAAAAATGCGCAGTGCTCATATCGTGAAAAGGGACATAAAATAGAAAATTGTCCACAGTTTGAGAAGCTCACTGTTGACGAGCGTTGGGATTGGGTTATAAAGAAAAAGGTATGTTTTTGTTGTTTCTCTCAAGAACATTCTAGAAAAGACTGTGATCGAAAAGCGGGATGTGGAAAAGATGGCTGCCATTTGAAGCACCATCGGCTGCTGCACCATGATCGCGGAAGGCAGCACAGTAGTGTAGCCCAACTTGACGATTTAAAATGTAAATCTGAAACACCTAGACCAACGAAACCTGCAAATGCTGAAGGTAAGGAGAGAGTAAACCTCACACGACGGAAAAGAAAAAGAGTCCCTTTGATGATTTTACCAGTCACATTGCATAGGCTTGAGGGAAAAGTGGATACACCTGCTTTTCTCGACACTAATTCAACTGTGATCTTAATAGAAGAGGATGTTGCTGTCGTTTTGGGTCTGAGTGGACCAACTGAGCCACTAAATTCGCAGTAGATAACGGATGATATAGAGTTCAAAGATCGAAGCTCACGGTTAGTTAATATGAAAATCCAAGGAATATCTGATAAGAAATATCAGATAACTGAGGTGCAGACTGTAAAAGAATTATATTTTTCGACTTAAACGGTAAAAGCCGACAGCGAAAAATGGCTGCATTTGGAAAGTGTTCACATAGACGACCTACATCAAGCACGACCGCAAGTCCTGATTGGATGGACCACGAGCACTTGATAAGAGTAAGAAAAACTATCGCAGGTAATCCAGGGGCCATAGTTGCATCTTTGACAAGACTTGGTTGGACAATCCACGGAAAATACGATGCCGACAGAGTAGATGGAGATTTCTCGCTACAATTTTTTCTCCAGCCAGAAGAAGTGGATCTTCGAGAACTCCTAAAATATTTTTGAACAACAGAATCTTTTGGTGTATCAGCAACTAAATTCGAGCTATGCTCATTGGAAGATCAGCGAGCGCGAGAAATACTTGATAAAACAGCAAGACATATCGGAAATAGCTGTGAGATCAGTCTTCTCTGGCGGAATGACAAAGAAAATTTCCCTGAAAGCAGACTGAGTGCGGAAAAAAGATTTACCTCAATTGAAAAAAAAATTATCAAAGGATCCTGAGTTTGGAAAAACTTGACGCCTACGAGAAGAAAGGATACACGCGACGACTGACGGAAGAGGAGGCAGCTCACACAGGCCCGAGGACTTGCTTTCTCCCCCACTTTGCGGTGATTCACCCCCACAGGACAACGAAACCTCCTTTGGTGTTCGACGCAGCAGCCAAGAGTCACGGAGTTTCTTTGAACGACCGCATGTTGAAAGGTCTAGATCTCCTCAATTATCTGGTGGGAGCCTTGTTTACTTTTCGAGAAGGATTGATAGCAATATGTGGAGATTTAAAAGAAATGTTCCCATCGGTTAGAATTCGAGAAGAAGACCAGGGTAGTTAACGGTATTTGAAACGGGCCGAGAAAACCGGAAAAATAATTATGCTGCGAATGCAGTCATTGAAGTTTGGAGTCATATATTCTCCCTATATTGCTCATGACATACGAAACAGAAACACAAGAGAATATCGAGGGGCTTATTCAGAAACATGCAAAGCGATAGTGGAACGACACTAGAGTGACGATTACTTAGACAGCGTAAACACCGCGGAAGAGACGATCCAGAAAGCTCACGACATCGCATATGTACATCTGCAAGGTGCATTTAAAATTTGCAATTGAATGTAAAATTCACCTGAATGTATTAAAACGCTACCTCAGGACGATCTTGCATCGACCGGAAGTGGACTCGCATTCAATGTAGATAATTTACAGAGAGTCCTAGGCGTAATTTGACGAGTTGATACCAGAAAAACTTCTCAATAGATGGGCCACGGGGCTGGAGATTCTGCATCATGCGAAGACCTTGAGAATTCATCGGTGTTACGTACTAGGAATCGGCGAAATACGTGAAGTTTAACTCCACGTATTCTGCGACGCAAGGGAAATAGTGTTGGCTGCTGCGACTTAGCTTCGAATACAGGGCAAAGATTGGATTAAGGTCACACTGGTCATGGGTAAAAGTAGAGTGGCTCCACTAAAAATATTGATCATTCCTCGCCTAGAACTTCAGGCAGCAGTGATGGCAAACCGATTATCACAGTGCGTACTTAATCAACGCACCTTTCAGATTGACAAAAAGGTACCCCAGATCCCAGATCTGAAACGAGATGTGGTCCAATTCTATGTCAGGGCTATGTGCGTGTGAATATAGTCGGAGACGATGACTGGGTTGCGCACGCAACCCATTTCTCCACTTCTGAATTTGAAAACTCAAAGGTGCACGATTGTCGGTCGGAAAACTTCGGCGGTCCTATTTATATCTCTATCCGCTTTGAAATGAAATCAAAATATTGGGATTTTAATATTTCCATCAGGTTTGGGTGCTGGCGATTTTCATGACTTGATTACTTTGCGCGCCTTTTTATATCCGCAAATTTTGACGTTACGTTGTTTCAAGTATAAAATATAAATAATATAAATATTAATACTATTATATATATATATATATATATATATATGTACATATATAACACAGCCACACACACAAAAACAAGTGTGCGGGTCTGGTAACAAGACACACGTATTCCTATGGATTTAGGGGCGCTGAATTCAAATTCGGTATCAAAAATCACCCATCACGTCATCGTTGAGCCATAACCTCAAGAAATGACGAAAAATCATGCACTGAGGTAAATAAATTTCAAAATAATGCCAGTGATGCAAATTTTCACTTCAAAAACATGTCGACAACTGTGAAGGATCAACCCTTGCCTGATATCAGCTTATTTAACATAACTTTACCCAACAGAACCTGACCTCGCCTAACCTGAATTAACAGAAGTTTATTGAGCTACACGTAAAGCTCTGGAAGCATATTTTCCCAGTAGCAAATGTGTGCAACATCGAATGTGTCAACTCGAGCCTAACCTAGAAATAAATCTAACCTAGCCTAACCCAACGTAACCTCACGAAACACAATTATACTGATTGTGTTGGCCCGTTGTGTTTGCGGTACCGTATCATACAGCTTCGGCTTAACCTAACGAAATTTTGCTTAATGTAACACAACTTAACTTAAGTGTTCCCGTTGTAATACAATAAAATTCATTTCATTGTACTACAGGTGGTTCAAAATTTAGACGCACATTACTCATTTGAAGGAACTTAGAACTACAAGTAGGAATGACCCCATTTCAATTAACCTGACAATGTTTGTATCAATTAAAATGTAGAGCTGTAACTTAAACATGCAAATGAATAAGAGTTTTATTCAAAATTTTTTTCT
>NC_046661.1:71518798-71549609 GCF_010883055.1 Belonocnema kinseyi | reverse complement strand
ATCTACCCTGATATCGTTGTTCCATCACTTTTATGTCTTGATGAAAACGTTCCCCTTGTTCTTGCCCACCGTCACCACGTGGAGGTGCCCTGGTTACAGACAGAGGCGAATAATCCTAGCAACAAGCGGTTACGAAACTCCAGACATTTACTGCTATTAATGTGAAAATATGAAAGTACGCAAGAACAGGGTTGCCAGCATAATCGGTTAGGTTAGGTCAGGTTTTTTTAGGTTAGGATAGGTTAAACCTCTATGTAGGTTAAGCCGAAGCTGAATGTAACGGTACCGCAAACACAACGGGACAACACAATCAGTTTAATTGTGTTTTGTGAGGTTAGGTTAGGTTAGGCTAGGTTAGATTTATTTGTTGGTTAGGCTCGAATTGAACCATTCGATGTAGCACACATTTGCTACTGGGAAAATATGCTTCCAGAGCTTTACGTGTAGTTCAATAAATTTCTGTTAATTCAGGTTAGGTGAGGTCAGGTTCTGTTGGGTAAAGTTATGTTAAATAATTTGATATCAGGCAAGGGTTGATCCTTCACAGCTGTCGATATGTTTTTGAAGTGAAAATTTGCATCACTGGCATTATTTTGAAATTTATTTGCCTCAGTGCATGAATTTTCGTCATTTTTTGAGGTTATGGCTCAACCATGACGTAATGGGTGATTTCTGATACCGAATTTGAATTCAGCACCTCAAAATCCACAGGAATACGTGTGTCTTTTTACCAGATCCGCACACTTGTTTTTTGTGTGGCTGTAATTAATGATAATATTATAATTATATTATATTATAATAGTCTTATTTATATTTTGATCCACATTTAAAGGAAATTAAATAAATTGGCGATTTTAATGATATTTGAATATTTCGCACAATTTAAAAATAAAAGTATATATGCAGTATTAGAATATTAATACTGTGATTAATATTTTTTTGTATATTATTTCGTGTTCATTATATTGAATACTTTATATTGTGTATATTATTCTACGTAATGAAAATAAATTATATAATTAAATATGTGATATTATAATTATATATAGAATAGAATAGAATTTATTGTCTTCATTGTATGCTTTGAAAGTTTGTACAGTATTATTTTGCCCTCTTAAATTTTCAAACAAAACGAAACTACATATTTTCTCACTTAGAACTTTTACCTGAAATAATAATAATCAAATCATTAAATCATTACATATTTCTATGTCTATATTACAGTTCTTCTTGTCCTTAGGCTATATTACTCCTCTATATCACTATTTTCTTCGATATTATAATTATATTAATATTACTATTAATTAGCTGTAAATGATTGTGCTGGAGTTTTTAAGCGTTTGATTGGTATATTAAACCAAAAAATTTTGAATAGCCTTCAGACTTTTGAGATTATAAAATTTGTTTATGAGAATCATTTGGAATTAAACAATTGCAAACTATAGCTTCCTAGAATTTGGTTATATTATACTTTTTTCAGGACTACTTGGGACTTTGATTTTTAAGATTTGAAATTGCTAGCAATTTTAAAAAATGTCAGTATAAAATGTTCTACTTGTTAGTACTTATAAATTGTAAAAGTTTTATTTTAAATGATTCCCATAAATAAATTTTCTAATTTTGAAAGGCTATTTAAATTTTTTCGGTTTAATAGATAAATTTAACTTCAAACACTTAAAAGTCTAGTACAATAATTTACAGCTAATTAATATTAATGTTAGTTTTAATATCTGTTGAGATGATACTTTATAATTATAATGCCATATATAGTTAATTATATATCATATTAGTTCTATTATAATGTACCCTGATTATTCTTTTTTTTTCGAATTTTCATGGCCTAACTCAAAATTTTAATTATTTTGTAGAATTCATTGTCCCAGATCTGAATTATAATTTTTTCAAAAAATTTCTGATCCAGTTCAGAAATACATACGATTGCTTTGAAAAATTACCTGTTTCAATTCAAAATTCAGGATAAAATGAGAAAATTGAAACTTTCAAATCTGAAAATCATTTATCTGAGGTGGAAATCTTTCGAACTTAAAACTTTTGAAACTGAAGCTTGACAAATTTTTAATTCAGAAATATTTCATTCAAACGCTTAATAATTCATGCGTGTAAAATACAAACTTTTAACACTTTTCAATTTTACCATTTTTTTCTATCAAATTGTGTTAAAATACGAAATTACCAATTACAAATTTTTATGACTTTAACATTTTAGAGATTTCTGGTTAAAAATATAAATTACGCTATTATTTTTAAAATAACTTAAAATAACTTACTATCAAAATCTTTGAATTTTCAACTAAAAAATAAGAGAAAAACAAATTTCCAACAAAATAGTTACATTTTCAACCAGAAAGATGAATTTTTCAACGTTTGAATGAAATATTTCTGGATTAAAAATTTGTCATGCTTCAGTTTTAAAAGTTTTAAATTCAAAAGATTTCCACATCAAATAAATCATTTTCAGGTTTAAAAGTTCGAATTTTCTAATTTCACCCTGAATTTTGAATTAGATCAGGAAATTTTTCAAAGCAATTGTATGTTTTTTTGAATTGGATCAGAGATTTTTTGAAAAGATCATAATTCAGATCTGGGAGAAGAAATTCTACAAAATAATTAAAACTTTGAGTTTAAACTTATTAAAACTTTGGGACCGTAAGACATAAATAATTTGAAATCTACGATTTGAAACCAATTAGGGCATGAAAATTTGAAAAAAGAAGTATAATCAGTCTACATTATAATAGAATTAATATAATATATAATTATCTATATATGATATTATAATTGTAATAATATTATCTTAACATATATTAATATTAAAATTAATATTAATTAGCTATAAATGACTGTGCTAGAGTTTTAAGCGTTTGAAGTTGATTTTATCTATTAAACCGAAAAAGCTTAAATAGCCTTTCAAAATTAGGAAATTTATTTATGAGGATAATTTAAAATAAAACAATTACAAATTATAAATACTAACAAGTACAAAATTTTGTATTAACACTTTTTAAAATTCCTAGCAATTTTAAATCTTAAAAATCAAACGCCTTAAATCTCCAGCACAAGCATTTACAGCTAATTAATATTAATATTAATATAATTATAATATCAATGAAAATAGTGATATAGAAGAGTAATGTAGCCTAAGGACCTGAGGAACTGTAATATAGACACAGAAATATGTAATGATTTAATGATTTGATTATTATCTGTTCAGATAAAAATTCTAAGAGAGCTTATATGTAGCTTCGTTTTCTTTAAAAATTTAAGAGGGCAAAAGAATATTATAAAAACTTTTAAAAGTATACAATGAAGACAATACATTCTATTCTATATATCATTATAATATCAGATACTTAATTATATAATTTGTTTTCATTATGTACAATAATATTCACAATATAATGAAGACAATATAATATATAGAAAAATATTAATCACTGTATTAATATTCTGATATTGCATATATATTTTTATTTTTAAATTGTGCGAATAATTCAAATATCATTAAAATCGCCAATTTATTTAATTTCTTTCAAATGCGGATTAATATGTAAATAAGACTATTATAATATAACATAATGTTAATATTATCATTAATAATATATGTATATATTTTTGTATAAATAATAGTATTATTATTTATATTATTTATATTTTATACTTGAAACAACGTAACCTCAAAATATGCGCATATAAAGAGACGCGCGAAGTATTCAAATCATGAAAATCGCCAGCATTGAAACCTTGTGGAAATATTAAAATCCCAATCTCTTGATTTTATTTCAAAGCGGATAGAGATATAAATAGAACCACCGAAGTTTTCTGTCCGGCAATTGTGCACCTTCGAGTTTTCAAATTCAGAAGAGGAGAAATAAGTTGCGCGCGCAAACCAGTCATCGTCTCCTACTATATTCACACGGACATACGACTGTCATAGGAGTGGACTGCATCTCGTCTCAGATCTGGGATCACTGCTTCAAGCGATATTGGCAGTTCATTTTCCAAAATGTCTTGATATTTTGCGCCATTGAAGCTCCCTTCGATAATCTGGGGACCGATCATTATGTTGCCAGTTATTCCACACCATACATTGCAGTAATAATAGAAATTTTAAAGTGCACACGAAAGTATAGCCAGATACGTCGTAGCGTTTCGAATCATGCAGAACGAATTCTCCTTTCATTGACATGGCATTTATGCCTTTTACGAAAAATAACACTTGAAAGGATGACTGAATTCAATTTTAATTACCAGAATTAGTTTTCTTCATATAATTGAAAGAAAGAGATAAAAATACTCATGAAAATCGGTTAATAATTGCAGTAAGAATGTAAGCGTTGAAGTCCATTCAAAAGTGTAGCTTTGCCGACAACTTGACACCGAGCTTGAACGTTTAATTAACAGGACAATGTATTTCGTAACGTTTTGAAGGTGAGACAACTATTTTACATCTCGTACACTTTATACAAATTTGCTACAATTTACAATATTAGACAGGCACGCGCGCGCGCGCGTGTGCGTGTGTGTGAATGCTCGCGCTACAATAAATAAAATAATTTTGATAGAAATTTTTAAAGTATCATTTGTCATTCACAGAACATTTTTTGTCGAAACTATATAAAGATAAAGAAGACTTATTTTCAATAAAGTTAAGTGGATTAATTACAAGAACATGCTGTTTTTTCATTAAATCATTTCTTTAGTTTTTAAAACAAAACTTTACTGGTTTATAATAGCTTAGTATAATTTTGATATTATTAATTTCTAACTTTGACAAATAAAACTTCGTTCTATTTTGAAAGATTCCAATGAAAAAAAATTATAAGGAAGAATAGATTCATGACTTATTCGTAAAACAAATTTAAAAAGGAACGAGAAGAATATTATTTGCCGACAGATTGACAAAAGTTGAGTAATTGAGTACATTGTGGAATTTTGTACATATTTCATAACATTTTGCATCTTCATTTAACAAAAAATAGTCATTTTCATTTTAATTTGCATAAAACATCAGGTTTGTTGACGAGTAAAAAACCCAATAACTTTTTGTTTCTTCACTCATTCAATAAATTATATATTTTTTCTCAACGTTTGGTAAGAAATTTTTGCTAAATGATTATGCAAAATAACTTGAAACATTACGCAAATGTCATTATGTCTTCGTCTGGCTCTACATTTGTTAATTTTTCGTCAAATAATTTTATTTTGTACAGGAAGGTAGAATGTGGAGCGTTAAATTAGAAGCAAAAACTACGCCTCTGTTTAGACAACGCAAATGGAATATTTGGAAATTTGTCCCCAAAGAGCGGTAAAGTTGGAGCAAAAATCGTATTGAAATATATTTTACTTTAAAACCTGAGCTCCTGAAAATATTAGCGTGAAGAGTGTTAAAGTAGGGCCTATATTTCGTCTCAGGATATTAATTAATCAAAAAAATTAAATGCGTCTAGAAAATACACTTCTTTCTCGACTAAGCTGCAAATATCAATTTTTTAAATAAATTTAAATTGCTTAAAGAAGTGACCTTGGTACGTGGCCAGTCAGTTTAGAGAAAATTTCGACTTGTTATGGACTCAAATAGTCACAATCCTAAATTTGGCAAAGTCGCGTGCGAGCACGCGCGTTATTCGAAATGCGCACTTAAACTAAAGAACGTGGAAAGGATGCGACGTCGCCATATATTCGGTGTCATATTTACGGTATGAAGCATCTTTTTCTATTTTTACAGGATCTAAATGATACTTTTGGAAGCAGATATGGGGTCCGAAAATTATTCTATGTATGTCAGAATTATTTCAGATTCTTTTCATTTTTCAATCTTGTTATATAGTACAAAAGGTACGTCTTCTCATAAGATGACATGTTATTTAAATCATTGATTTCTCGATTATGAAGCTCTGAAAGGTTCTAGAATTTTAAACAGAGGTTCAGTGTATTTTAATATAATTGTCTTTAAAATACCAAACGATTCTAATTTGTAATTCTATTAACGAGGATACTCCCTTAAGCATTTAAAAATTAGTTAGAAAATTACTGGATAATTTTTAATTAACAATTAATGATCATTTATGTGCACGAAAATATAATAAACGTTGATAAGCCTCAATTATAAGTGAAATTAAAATTCGTCGCTTATAGCGTATAGAGACACCCCAGAATACCTATAAAAAATTGAACTTTACAACTAGTGATTGATTCCTATTCCTTCAAGAATACTGAACAAGATACCGTCATTCAGACTTTTGCGTTATATATCATCGCTTTCAAATCGTAGATTAACAGTAAGCTGCCTTTTCACACTGGTTCAATAATAAGAAACTTCATACTCTTTGAGGGACGGTATAGTATTAAAATATATGGTTAGAATTTTGAATAGACTATTTTTACGAGTATTCGTGTCAAACGGGAGGTTGAGAGCTTGGAACATCTAAAAGTGAAAAATAAGGCTCTCATTGGTGCACACTGCATCCGATTGCTATGAGGAATGTGTGCATGACTATCAACTAAGGAAGTTGTAAAATTGTGGACAATTTCGCATTACAAAAATAGTATCAAGTATAAGCAAACAAGTATGCTTTAGTTTCGGTATTTTTCCAAATCTCTAGCACGTCGAGTTTTGAGGTATAAATAATTTTAAAAAATAGTCAAAATTGCAAATTTTGAGGATTTTAAAGCTATTTTGGTACAAAACTATAATAATGGAAAATTTTCATAGTTAGATTCGAAATCAATGTATAAGAAGCTATGAAAAATAATATTTATGGTAAAATGACTTGATTCATGTAGACCAGTGAAATGCTTTAGCTAGTAAATACTCCAACATAAGTAAAACTTATTCCCATCTGAAGAGGTATACTGTTGAATAAATGGTTAATTAATAGATACAAATACTATATTTCCAGAACAGTTTCCTATTTTCGATGTTCAAACTTTCGGCTGCCAAGTTTTCAAACTCTAGAAGCCCACTTCGTCCATTACATCATCTGGTTCCTTTCGTGGTAACACATACTTAACTCCGTTTATACTAAAACAAGGTTTGCAAACATATATGGGTCTTTACATAAGATAGAGCTAGGCGTTTCTGAAAGCCAGTTCTGCAGTCTGGTCTTGTCATACGACTGAACAATATAGCACCCTAATGGGTTAAACGCCAAGTGCCATCAGAGTTCGAGGCACCTATAAGATTTGCAATGCTTTGGACGTCCCACTATGAAGGTTGGCTCCCGAAATAAAAGAATTATGAATCATTTCCCGATCAAGTATTTCCAGAATCACAAAAAATTGTAACAGCTCTAAGTACACCTAATTTAAAAATATTATGTTTATCATTTATTTGCATTAAACACTTATTGTCAGGCCCTGGAAACACCTAAAAAAAATTTATTTGATTCAATACAATATATAATCAAAATATTAGCTTGATCTAACATAAATTATTGTTTAGGGAAAGTTTATCAATGAAAAAAAACTAAATCATTTGGTAGATCCGAAAAGAACAATTATTTCACTCAGAAACATATTTTGTAACATTAACAAAATGAATCAACCAACATCTTTTATTGATTTAGGCAGTGATTTCGAAATTTTTCTGCTTTAGCGGTTTGTCGAAAAAATATCTGTTAACTTAAACCATCTTCACGCGTTTTTAATGATACTAAATATCTAAAAACAGCATTTTTGATTTTTTGTATTCAATGTATCAATTCTAGCTTTTCTTATCGTTGTAAGTGATTGCATATGAACGAAAATTTTTTGAATTACGGTTGGTAGCATCAGAAAACCATCAGTATCCGAACAAAAATAACTCGTCTTGGCTAAGTCTTCATCCAAGACATAGCCAAGATATAGCCCAGCTGTTTTGTAAGTCTCGACACTGTTTGCGAGCGAGCCTTTATTTTTGGTTTTAGGTCGAAATTTTTCGCCCTCGAGCCGAACTCAAGGACATTGACACCAAAAGGCTCTCAAGACCTCCGAGGGTCATCTCTAACCCGCTTTAAATTTGACAGAATGTTTTATATTATTTATTTCCATGGTATTTATTTTTATGCATTAATATTCTTGTATATTTGCAAAAATTATGTTCTTTGGATGGCAAATCTAAAATTATTCTCTATTTAGCTGCCTGATTTCTGGAAATCTTAGGCGCTGCCGTTGGGGTGTGTAGTTTATAGCGTTCAAAGTATTATGGACAAAAAATTTGCAAACGAAAAATTTTGTAATTTTTATCCTGATAAATATTAAAGCCCTAAATTTGGTCATATAACCTTCTTTAGAAAAAATTCTGTTTACTTCTCATGATTTAAACTTCTTGTCTTAAGAGAAGTCCACCTCGAATACTCAGTCATAAACTTAAGACTTCCGTTTGCGACTACTAAATCTCGCCCCTAGTTGCCAGCGGAACATAGCCGTTTTGTAGATGAACTCAAGGCGAGCCAAGTCGAACTCAGGACGAAATATTTGTACTCGCGTACCTACTCTGAAAAATCGTCAAAGCGCATAAATTATTTAATCAGGTGAAATAGGTAGACTAGGTTAGATCCCGAGGGATAGGTGGGTCCTGTGGATTCGTTTGGATTTCATGCGATATGTGGGGTCCCATAAGTTAGGATGCGTTCAAGGATAGGTAGGGGTCCAGAGGAAATAAGTAAAATTTTGTGTAAAGAAGATTAATTTTTATTACAAAAAAATACGAATGTGCACCAAAATATGTACTTCTTCAACAAAATAGTGAAAGCTATGCAGAAAAAAGGCGTATTATCTTGAAAAGGGTTCAATTTTCAACCAGACAATTATCTTTCTAAGAACAAATTTTATTTTATACCAAGTAGTGAAATTTTCCAATGAATAGTTTTATTTTTAACTAAATAGTTGAATTTTCTACCAAAATAGTTAAATTATAAACAAAACGTATGAATTTTCAACAATAAAGTTTACTTGCTACCAAACACTTTTATTTCCTACCAATTTTATATATTTTTAAGACAAAAGGAAGAATCTTCAAAAACCGAATTTATTTTAACAAGAGTTCAACATTCAACCAAGTAGTTTAATTTTCAAATAAAAATATGAATATATGTTTAGAAAAAGAATTTTTTAACCAAGAAGATCTATTTTTTCAATTAATTACATTATTATTCATTAAGCCAAATAGTTTAATTTTTACCCCAAAAGATAAATTAGTAAAAAAAGACCCATTCACAATTATATACATCAATTTTAAAGTAGAAAAGATAACTTGTCAATCAATAGGTATAATAATTCAGTTTTCAGTTAGCAACATAAGTTTTCAATCAAATAGATGCATTTTCAACCACGAAGATTCAATTTCTCTAAAAAAATATCCAGTTTCCATACAACGTGGAATAATTGCAATTGCAGTTAAATATGTGAGTTTTTAAATCAAATCATAAATCTGAATGTATTGATAAATTTATTTGTGGAAATGCATAAATTTTTAAAAGTAAACCAGAAATTTGGAAACAAAAGTAGAATAGTTATATTTTATGTTTAATAAGTAATTTTTCAAGAAGAACAGAAACAAATGTTCAAGAAACGAGTTAAGGTTTCCACCAAACAAATGAATTTTTTACCAAATAGTTGAGTTTTCAACACAAAAATGACAAATTTTCATGGAAAAGAACATTCAATACGTATAAATCAAGAGCGTATTTTAAATTATCAGCTTCTAAAATTATCCGAATATAAAGTTTCATTAATGTAAACAAATTATGTTTCACCTTAAACATTGATTAAACACAACTCTCTAAGATTAAAAAATAAATTCAGCTTCATTGTCACCGTTGGCATTGATTTATAACTTCGAACTTTTCAATAAACACTAAAATTGTGGAATTTCTAACAGTCCAATTGACATTTTAAACATTCTTCATTTCTAAATTGTTTAATATTTTTCCCTTAACCGTATTTTTTATTTCAAACGTTCTTTCAGAATAATTCCATTTTCAAGGATTACAATTGAGACTTTTTTTCATTTCGACTGCGGAGAACAAAGGTGTCTTTACTTTGACAATTTCATATTCTTTTACATTTAAATATTTAATTTGATTTTTAATCTCAAATGGTAAAATTTGAATCCTTTTGCATTTCAATTCGTAAATGTTTTTTAAATTTCAATTTTCAATAATTATAATTTATTTTTAATTCTTTTAACTGGAAATAAAACAATTTTCAGCCCTTCATATTTTAAGTAATCTGTTTTCTAAAACTCTTAGCGGGCAATATTCCATTGTCAAGTATTATATTACATTTATTTTCTAATTACCTAGACACGGCTCATTGCTCCCGAAAAAATAATAGACAACATAGTCACCGCATAAGTCCTTTCAATACATATTATATACACGAATTTAAAAAATATCATTGAAACATTTGAATATTATGAATTATTTCAATTATGTCAGCGATTTGAATATGAAGAACCAAAAATATTATATTTGTTTTTATACTATATTCTGCGTTTGGGGAGGATACTTTCTTCCAAGCCCGATGGGAGGCAGAATGTTGAAATTAAATTCCTTAATATTTTAATTATTATCAATTTTTCTCAATCGCCTCTTATCTCTAACAATAGGAAGGTTGAGTGAGGCATTACATGCACTTAATCAAATTTTAAACTCGATCCTGGGTTTTTACGATGTTTAAAGTATCGTCAAAAAAAATAACACTCTAGTTTCATACGGAAACGAGTGCCCAGAATTTCTTTCACCATGGGTACACTCATGGTGGCTGTTTGCTACTGCCCAGGCGCATAAAATGCAAAAAATGTGCAATTAAATGCAATAAAATAAGAACCAGGCCATTTTTTAAAAAAATCCATCTTTTAGTGATTGTATTTACCCACTGAGATTATGTGGTTAAAGTATGAGATAAAAAAGTTTATAAGTGTGGAAAAAATCCTGTCATTTGTGAATGCATGGGCTAATTTTCATGCCTCAGGAAGTGCAGTAAGGACTCTCCTTGCTGAAAGTAAGCCGCGTATTCATACTGAAAGTTTGGATCTCCTCACCCCCTCAAATAACATGAGAGCCCTAACCCTAAATAATGTACGTGCTCTAAAAATCTAGGCTTACACTAAGCAGATGAGCAGAATATGCAGATTTAACTTCGAAAAACAGTAAGTAGACAGTTTATGAGTGACTTTTTAACTAAATACAATTTAAGATACGTCCAACGCGGACATAACGCCGGTTTTGGGACTGACGGCGGGCCTGACCTATCCCAAACGTATTGGACAAATCTACACTCCGAACATAAACAATTAGGGGCGTGTGAACCGTTTCGGGTGAATCTTATTGCATGGTAAAAAATATTTTAAAAATTGTTCTTTTAATACAGAGCCAAGAGAAAACTACATATTCTACGGAAATGAAAGAGAAAGTTTTCTGTTACGCGTTAAAATAAATGTGTTTCCTGCTTACGTGCTTTATAAAAATGCCCGAGGAAATATTCTAAAACTCCCTCCGTGCTCTCCTAGTCCTCTGTTAAACAGAGCTCGCGTCGATGATTTTAGAGTATTGAGCGAGCACGTAGTGAGTTTTCAAAAAAATATTCAGTGTATCACAGGTTTTCGTTAAAGCCTCTTTAATGCTCGCGGAAGCCTATTTATTTCCGCATACGCAATTTTCGAGTATTTTCAAAGAAAAACGAGAACTTGTTAAAACATTTATATATTTGCGGTAACCTCTCCTAGTGCTCTTCACAACATGTGTATGTGCTCCCTCCATCCTCGCAGCTACCTCGCTAAATCCTAGCTTCATGCTCTACAAATCCTCGCCTTGTTATCTCAAAATCATCTCCACAAACTCTTTAAATCAACCCTGAATGCTCTTCATATCCCCCCATATGCTCTTTAAATTCTACCTACATGTCCCCTAAATCCTCCTCCCATGCTCTCCAAAACCTCGGTTTATTTGATAAACCTAATTCCTTTTAATTTTAATAAATGACATAAAAAACGCAATACGATATTTTTTAAGTAAATACATGAAAGAGCATAATTTGTTCTTTGGCACTCATTCCGAGCAAATCTGATTTGCATTCATCACATTGCTACTTATTATAAGGAAATATATATATTATATACTATCAGCATTAATTACCATAGAGGCCTCGGTATACACGCTTCTCGATGCCAGGACTCTTAGACAGCCTATGTCATTACTATGTTCATTACTCTGAAGAAGGCTTTCAAAATGTTCGGAATTATCTTATTTTATATATTAATTGAGTTTTTATCGATATCGCTCCGAGCTCCCTCCAAGCTCCTTTTCTACTCTGTTTTATCTTCTACGTACACTCCCTCTCCTCAGACTCGTGTTATGCTCGATTTTTCGTGGTAGAGGTTTTAGAGAATACTAGGCGGGCACAGTATATTTATGAAAAGTTCTCTCCAACCTCGCACAGAATTTTTTTTTTCTTGACAGAGCATGTATGGAGGACCTGCCGAGTGTTAGAATTTTGCCTCGGGTGCGAGGGCCAGCAGTTATAGGAATGATTAAACCGCGGGTGACTAAAGAGTGGTTCTGGTGTATTTACAACAGATGCATAGTTTACTTTATGTCAGCCGAGAAATGTTCACCTCTTGTTTAAGATAAGTATTTTATTCAAGATAGTTTGTTTATATAAATTTAGTTAATTATCTTTAAATAAAGTGAAACCTGAAATTAACTCAAATATATCTTTCAGTATCTGCTTTTGCTTTGTGAATTTACTGCCTGTATCATAAGTTTATACATAAGAAACTATCTTTTGCCCGCTAAAGTTTTTTCGAGGGAGAACTCACTCGTCAAAAACACGTACGGAGTATTATTACTACCTATTAAGCTACTTAAGAGTATCATAACAGTCGAATTCAGTAAAACAGTGAGATAGGTCAATATCTGAGTAAAAATTTTTAAGAGTTTATTATTTATAATTAAAAATAAGCACTAGATTTTAGCTTTAGCGTCCTAACAGTATGAGTCACGAAAGCTCTAGAATTAGGATCTGTTATTTCGGTTATAATTCCATTAAAGGTTGCCATTAATTTTTGGTACAGAAATAAATTATTCGTTAACTTTCATTAATTGTGTACAGAAACCATTTTCGTTCTATAAATTTCAAAATGCTCAACAGAATTATGTAAATAAACTCTTTTAATCTACATGGAGTAATTTTCAAGGTTTATGATGTTAATGTTTTGTCATTTTTTAGACCTAAAGGTTCAATCTTAAAATTCAATAATAATTTATAAGAAAGCACCGCTCTCAAAGTTAGAATTTGTGAAAAATTGAAAACTGAATCCAAGCACTAAGAATTTTCCCTGATCCACAATACAATTGCACTGATTAAGAAAGCGAGAAACGGGTCATGTAATGAAATAAGTAAAGATTTTCACTGATAAACCTTCATAGCCACCGCCATTTCAGGGAAATGTTCATGAATTATTTTTCCGCTCTTTGAATCCAAACGACATTTACCGGCTGAGAAAATTTCGTATTCTTGAGAGAGCATTCACAAATGATGTAACGCATGTCTCAGAGACTTCAGAAACTCCTCCTCCCCTTGTCAAGCGATTTTCAAATGCTTAAACATGTAAGTCACGGTTACAAAAAGACAAAAACCCCTTTCTCTAAAGCGTGACATCATATGTAAACGCTCCCAACGAAATTTGAACAAATTTAAATCAATTAAATATTAGTTAACATTTCTCGAGTTAAATTGATTTACATGTTTTAACCCTTAAATGGTACAATGAGACAAGAGGACACAGATGGTACAATGGGGTCCTACCGTACCCTAATTTTTGGTCAAGGTTTTAATTGCTATTGTAGCAGTGCCCCTCTACTCAACAATAAGAAACGAACTGTAATACTGTGACATGAGTTCGTTCTTTGTAAAAATACATTGTTAAATTAATCGTGGAGTTCGCGCTGAACTCACCGTACCATTCGAGGGTTAATAAGGAGAAATTTACATTTATTGTGAAATGTGGCCCAGTCGGTAAATGTCATCCCAGTTCCAAGAACTTCATTTTCATTGAAAATACGTTTACAAACTTACCATATAAAATCATATTTTTCCCACGTATTTCCATAAATGATAAAAATTTCTTAAAATCTTTTAGACAAAAGTTGTGGATCTCATGAAAATTCACATTTGATGTTATATTAATTTTTAACGTCCCGGAATCTGTAATAACAACATTGGCATATCGATGTCGGCACTATGCTATAATTTAGTGCTTCTTTAGTGCTAATTTATTCTGCAGAAAAAAAATTTTGTAACGGCAAATTTTGGTCAAAACTATGTAGAAATGCTAGCTTCAGCTGAAGCCACAACTTCGGTATGCGAAACTCGGAAACTATTAGTGGTACGAAATTTTTCTTTGAGCAGCAATTTAGTACTAATTACGGGCTCTGGATTTGTGCTATGCAAAAAATCCGTGAACCTCCTTTTACCAAAAACGTGTAGTAACGCTGGCTTCAGTTAACTCTTGTGTTATGAAACTGGGAAACTATTAGTGATATAAAGATCTGGCAGAAATTTAGTGATAATTAAGTTCTCTAGATGTATGCTATGCAAAAAATCCAGGCACTTTTGTTTTACCAAGAACGTGTGGTAATTCTGGCTTCAGGTGACTTTTATTGTTAAACTCGGAAACTATTGGTGATATTCAGATCTGCTTTGCGCAGGAATTTAGAGCTAATTAAGTGCTAATATACTCTGTAAAAACTAAATTTTCTGCCCGGTAATTTTGATCAAAAACATGCTGGCTTCAGGTGACTTTACTACGTGAAACTCGGAAACAATATGTGATATCAAGATCTGCTTTGCACAGGAATTTAGTGTTAGTTAAGTGCTAATATACTCTGCAGAAGCTAAATTTTCTGAACGGTAATTTGGATCAAAAACATGTAGTAATGCTGGCTTCAGGTGACGCTGCTATGTGAAACTTGGAAAATATTAGTGATATTCCTTTGCGCACGAATTCATTGCTAATTAGGTGCTCATATATTTTGCAAAAACTGAATTTAGTGCACGGTAATTTTAGTTAAAAATATGTAGTAATGCTAGCTTCAGCTGAAGCCACAACTTCGGTATGCGAATTTCGAAAAATATTAGTGGTATCAAATTCTCCTTTGCGCAGGAATTTAGTGCTAATTAATGGCTCTCGATTTGTGCATTGCAAAAAATGCGGGCACTTTTTTTTACCAAAAACGGTTAGTAATGCTGCCTTCAAGTGACTCTGTTATGCGAAACTCGAAAACAATTAGTGGTATCAAATTCTCCTTTTGCGCAGGAATTTAGTGCTAATTAAGTGCTCTAAATTCGCGCTATGCAAAACATCCGGGCACTTTTTTTACCAAAACGTGTAATAATGCTGGCTTCAGGGAAATCTTTTGTTGTGAAACTCGGAAACTATTAGTGACATCAAGATCTGCTTTGCGCAGGAATTTAGGGCAAATTAAGTGCTAATATATTCTGCAAAAACTTAATTTTCGCCCGGTAATTTTGATCAAACACAAGTAGTAATTCTGGCTTCAGGTGAGTCTGTTATGTGAAACTCGGAAACTATTAATGATGTCAAGATCTGCTTTGCGCAGGAATTTAGTGCTAATTAATTGCTCTCGATTTGTGGCGTGCACAAAATCCGGGCACTTTTCTTTTAACCCGAAGCGTGTGGTAATGCTGGCTTCAGGTGACTCTAGTGTTGTGAAACTCGGAAGCTATTAGCGATATTAAGATCTGCTTTGCACAAGAATTTAGTGCTAAAGAAGTGCTATAAATTCTGAAAAAAACTAAATTTTGTGCCCGGTAATTTTGATCAAAGAAAGTAGTAATGCTGGCTTCAAGTGACTCTGCTATGTGAAACTCTAAAACTATAAGTGATTTCAATATCTACTTTGCGCAGGAATTTAATGCGAATTAAATTCTCTGGATTTCTGCAATGAAAAAAATTCGGGCACTTTTTTTATCAAAAACGTGTGATAATCCTGGCTTCAGGTGACTCTGGTGTTGTAAAACTCGGAAACTATTGGTGATATCAAGATCTGCTTTGCGCAGGAACGTAGTGCTAATTTATTCTGCAAAAATTTAATTTTGTGCCCGGTAATTTTGATGAAAAACATGTAGTAATGCTGGCGTCAGTTGACTCTGCTATGTGAAACACGGAAACTATTAGTGATGTCAACATCTGCTTTTTGCAGGAATTTAGTGCTAATTAAGTGCTAATATATTCTGCAAAAACTAAATTTTGTGCCCGGTAGATTTGATCAAAAACATAGTGGTGTTGGCTTCAGGTGACTCTGCTATGTGAAACTTGGAAACTATTAGTGATTTCAAGATCTGCTTTGCGCAGGAATTAAGTGCTAATTAAGTGCTCTGGACTTGAGCTATAAAAAAAATCCGGGCACTTTTTTTACAAAAAAATGTGTAGTAATACTGGCTTCAGATAGCTGAAATATGAACCTTGGAAATTATGAGCGGTATCAAATTATCCTTTATGCATGAATTTCCTGCTAATTAGGTACTCTATATTTAGGAAATGCAAAAAATCTAGGTTTTTTTTTTACCAAAAATGTAGAATTGGAAGCTAACAATAGTTTTCGCGTTTCATATGCCAGAGTCACTTGAAACCAGCATTATAACACGTTTCTGGTAAAAAAAAATGCCCAGATTTTTGCATTGCACAAATCCAGAGCACTCAATTAGCACGAACTTCCTGCACAAAGGTGAACTTGATATGATGAATAGTTTTTGAGTTTCGCATATCGGAGTCACCAGAAGCCAGCATTACCACACGTTTTTATTAAAACAAAAAGTGCCCCGATTTTTCACATAGCATAAATCTAGAGCATCTAATTAGCTCTAAATTCCTTCCCGTGTCAAACAGAATTTGATACCACTAATAGTGTCCGAGTTTCACATACCAGAGTAACCTGCAGCCAGCATTACCACACGTTTTTGGTAAGAAAAAATGACCGAATTTTTTTCATAGCACAAACCCAGAGAATTTAATTAGCACTAAATTCCTGATTAAAGCAGATCTTGATATCACTAATAGTTTTAGAGTTTTACATAGCAGAGTCACCTAAAGCCAGCATTACTACACGTCTTTAATCAAAATTAGCGGCCACAATATTTAGTTTTTGCATCATATATTAGCACATAATTAGCACTAAATTCCTGCGCAAAGCAGAATTTGATATCACTAATAATTTCCGAGTTTCGCATACCCGAGTCACCTGAAGCCAGCATTACCAGACGTTTCTGATAAAAAGAAAAGGGTCTGGATTTTTTGCATCGCACAAATCCAGAGCACTTCATTAGCACTAAGTTCCGGCCCAAAGCATACCTTGATATGAAAACAGTTCCCAAGTTTCACAACACCAGAGCTACCTGAAGCCAGTATTACTACATATTTTTCTAAAAAAAAGTGCTAGGACTTTTTGCATAGCACAAATCCAGAGCATTTAATTAGCACTAAAGTCGTGTGCAAAGCAGATCTTGATATCATTAATACTTTCCCAGTTTCACAATACGAGATTCACCTGAAGCCAGCATTAGTCCACGTTTTTGGAAAAAAATGTGCTAGGATTTTTTGCATAGTACAAATGCAGAGCATTCAATTAGCACTAAAATCCTTCGAAATTCAGATACTGATATTACTAATAGTCTCCGAGTTTCACATACCAGAGTCACCTGAAGCCACCATTACCACACGATTTTAGTAAAAAAAGTGCTAAGACTTTTTGCATAGCACAAATTCAGAGCATTTAATTAGCACTGAATTCCTGCGCTAAGCAGATCTTGATATCTCTAATAGTTTGCGAGTTTCACAACACGAGAGTCACCTAACGCCAGCATAAATATACGTTTTTTCTAAAAAAAAAGTGCCTGGACTTTTTGCATAGTACAAATCCAGAGCATTTAATTAGCACTAAATTCCTGCGCAAAGCAGATCTTGATATCACTAATAGTTTCCGAGTTTCACATAGCAGAGTCACCTGAAGCCAGCATTACTAATTGTTTTTGATCAAAATTCCCGTGCACAAAGTTTAATTTTTGCAGAATATGTTAGCACTAAATTCCTGCTTAAAGCAGATCTTGATATCGCTAATAGTTTCTGAGTTTCACCACACGAGATTCACCTAAAGCCAGCATTACTACACGTTTCTGGTAAAAAAAAGTGCTAGGATTTTTTGCATAACACAAATCCAGAGCATTTAATTAGTACTAAATTCCTGCGAAAAGCAGATCCTTATATCACTAATAGTTTCCGAGTTTCACATACCAGAGTCACCTGAAGCCAGAATTACCACATGTTTTTGGTAAAAAAAAATCCCGGATTTTTTGCGTAGCGCAAATCCAGAGTACTTAATTAGGCCTAAAATCCTGTGCAAAGCAGATCTTGATATAAATAATAGTTTTCGAGTTTTACAACACCAGAATTACCTTACGCCAGCATTACTACACGTTTTGGGTAAATCAAAAGTGCCCGGATGTTTTGCATAGCACAAATCCAGAGCACTTAATTAGCACTAAATTCTAGCGCAAAAGAAAGTTTGATACCACTAATAGTTTCCGAGTTTTGGATACCAGAGTTACTTGTAGCCCGCATTACTACAGGTTTTTAAAAAAAAAAGTGCCCGGATTTTTTTCGTAGCACAAAGCCAGAGCACTTAATTAGCACTAAATTCCTTCCCAAAGGAGAATTTGATACTACTAATAGTTTCTGAATTTCGCACACCGGAGTTGTGGGTTCAGCTGAAGCTAGCTAAAAATTAAGGTCCCGGAAGCTGGTATTTTGTGTCCGGTAATTTTGGTCAAAAATATGTATACATATTTTTGACCAAAATTACCGGATTCAAAACTCTAGCCTCCGTGACCTGAATTGTTAGCCTATGAGTGAGAGTTTACGGAATATTCGAAGTTCAAGATGGAAAATTCAAAACACTTCATATGGAATCCCCGGGACTGGTCACAGTAATAATTTATGTCATTTATCAAAGCTATAGATATCCTTTCTGCGAGAGAGACTTTATTTTTACCTCTCATAGATAAAAAATATATACTAAATTAATTAATGTGTGGAAAACATAAATTTTTTGTCTCGTCGTTTAGATACATGAACTTCAAATCTCAGAACAAAAGCATTTTTTTTTTAAATTAATGAAAGTGATAAAATTTTGTACTACTTTTATAAATTTCTATTGTTTTTTAGAATTTCACAGTTATATTCGAATAAGTAGCATCGTACTGCACATATGAAGATTGAATCGAGTTTGAAAGGTCATCCTACTTTAGACATTATCTCATGGGAGCAATTTCGGGATCAGGATGCAGAGATGTGCCATAGTATATATACATCGAGCAAGATGCGGAAAAGTAAAGCGGACAAGATCTAAGATCGAAAAGAAACTAGGGACTCGCGTAAAGTACAAAACGAAGTTGGTAACAGGAGGGCAACCGTTCTATCGCTGAGGCGGAACGATTCAAGATACACGAATTTACTTCAAGTCAAGACCCGGCAGAGTTCCTCGCTTTTGTCGTTTCACCATTGAATTCCACCCAGATAGTGATGTCGGCAAATCCTTCCTTCCCTATTTCACATGCTATCCCGGTCTGAATCCGAAAACGATTTGCTGGTTGATACGTGCAGGTCTCCCCTAGAAATTGTTTTTTTCCAGGTATCGAGGAAGATTGGAATTTGTACTCAACATCGGATTTATTTTTTCATTAAGTTCTGGAACAACAGGAAAATTTCTAAAACATATAAAAATAAGCCGATATATCTTTTTCCGAGAAAATAAAATGGTTACTGAATTTAAAATTGGGAGAGTAGAGCGTTACGTGGAAAGTGGCATTTTGGTTATTATTTGAATACAAAAGCGAAAATTCAAGTGATAAAAGAAATTCTTACTCAATGCCAATATATGTAGGTCTGAAACTGGGCGCAAGCATTCGCCATGAATTGAGTCAGGTGTACTCTAAAGCAATATTATTTTCATATCGCAGTTCTTCGTTATTTATTCGAAATAATCTTCTCAAAAAATTCAATGAGAAAGACAGCGTTACCAAGATTACAAGTTTCTTCGAGACTTCCATTCAATATTTAGCTGCACCCGTTTTTTTATCAAACTCGGAGATTTGATTTTATGCATCGCAAAAGGGATGAAAAAATAGTACAACTTTTTTCTTAGCATAACAAATCTAGAAACAAAAGAAAGTCTAAAGAAATAATCGTAACTTGTTATTGTTAGAAAGTTTAGAAAAATAACTATGCATTTATAAATGTATGTTGTCTTCGTAAGAATCTGGTAGTTATCTCCAAGGATTGTTATTTATGGAGCTCTAATCTTTGGCATCTTCTATTAACAACACTTCTAGATGTTCTAGAATTTCGCGGTCATTGATTTCATACGATCTTTTAAATTTATTTACTCCTTGAAAAAAAACGTAGAAATATCTTCTTTTTATTTAGTAATTTGACAGGCAAATTGTTCATGATTTAGAACGAAGTTTGAATCATGCCGAAAGGAAAGTATGTGAATCGAATGCTTTGATTATGTATGTGATTATCGGTTTCATATTTTTTATCCGTAGTAACTTTTGATTTGTGAAAGTATGTTCGATCTATTAATTGTTTTGGAGAACCTTGGTGATCTGTTTTGCATTAAGTGAATTCTGTCCTGAAATGGTTCACTGTCGTCAGTAACTCTTACATCGAACAGAAATGACTTTCAATTTGAAGATTCTATTTTATTCTTTCTGTACCTAGGTTCCATCAGTTTTTATCTGCTTTCAAAGCAGCTGAGAAAAATTTTTGTTTGAATTAGACAAATTATGTTTGAGTCAAACACATTATTTCTTCAATCTCGGGTCAAACAAATGTTCGTTTAATTAAAATAAATTTTTCGTTTGACCTAATTTGTTTGGTGGAAATCAATTTTTGGTATGATAATTATAATAGAAAAAGGACATACTTGATTTCATAAATGATTTTTATAAAGAAAGGCGGTTAGTTTTGCAAAATACTTACATCCGAAATCTTCAATTATATCCAAGGCAAAAGCCCCAAAATTCGACTTATTCCTAAACTAGAGATATTGCGACCATTTTTCAATTAATTTATGAATTTACAGTAAATAAGAACCTTTAGAATAATACAATACTGAAAAAAGACCGATGCCATAAAATCAATCACAGTATCAATTAATTTAGCATTGAGGGTAGCTACTTAGGAACCGCCTTAGCACACCTAGCAGTAGTTTGTTGTACTGCTGTGTATTGTATTTTGTGTTTGAATGAAATAGTTTTAGAAATTCGAATGAACACATTTTAAACAAATGCGTTGCTTAATAAAAGTCCATTTTTTGTTTAAGTCAAACAAATTGTACAAAACAAATTATTTGTTCAAATTAATAAGGCAAATATTTTCCATTTCTTAAAATTAAATGAATCATTTTTTAATTAAGGCAAAAAATTTGTTTGATTCTGTGATATGCATTCAAACAAACATTTTTCTGAGTGTGAGCTGTCGGAAAAAAACTTTCTAAAACGTCATCGGATTTTAAAGTATACTATGTATTGTTTTTTAAGAAGAAATCGTCTTCAAAAGTTTCTTTGTTTAATTGTCCTCAATTATTTTTTTTTAAGGGGCCCGGCTCATTGGCATTTTCGTATTTTTCTCGCAAAACTCCCACTGCGACTATTGATAGATGGGATTCTTTGATGAAAAGGGCATACCTCCGATGAATATAAAGCTTTGTAAGCCCATGTATTTTTACGTGCTGGTCACGAATCTGAAAGTAAAAATACAAGCAAATTTAATTATCATGATGAAAATGGTTTTTCGTTGGCTTCATGGTTTTCGAATTAATTTCGGTAAATAAGAAAATTATTGTAAAAGATTTCGGATAAAAGTTGTACATCCAATCAAAATAAACATTTTTTATTAAAGACACTTTCTCTGGCAGATTGATTCTTTCTGCGAAAATCGCTATTAAAATTTATTAAGTGCAAAAGGCTTCAGTCCTGTAAGTATTCAGCCCTTCTGTCACGGGTCACAGAAATAACATTGGTCAAACAATTATTCCTTTCAAACCTGTTGTCCGAGCGGGAAGGCTCCCCCATTGCTTGTAACGAGTGCCCGAACTCTTCTACGCATGCGTGGCGCTCTGTCTCTGATTCGTTGCCGTTCGAGCGCAATTTGAAATCCTAAAAAATAACATTTTTATTGTTTATTATGAGTAATGTCATTTTAACTTATATAAATTTTTTTTAGACCGATATTAATGAATCTTGATGAAAATAGAAAATTATTAAGTGCATACTGTGTAAATGAAAAATATCCTTTGGTACTCACTCTTGAATCTTTTTCATTGTTCGAAAATTTCGTTATTTAAAGTTTATTAAAACATTAAAATGCATTGACAATCTTTTTTTTCAATAGAATTATATTAATTAATACAAAAATTTATATATTGAGCAAAAACAACCATAATTACCAACAGCAAGGAATTTTGGCACTTAATCAATTTTTATTTTTATCAGGATTCATTAAGATCAGTCTAATAAACATTTATATAAGCTAAGATCACATTATACATAATAAACAATAAAAACGGTATTTTTAGCATTTCAAAATGCGCGAGAACAGCAACGAATCAGAGACCGAGTGCGACGCATGCGTAGAAAAGTTCGGGGCACTCGTTACGAGCACTGAGCTCCCCTATAAATGGTCACAGAAACAAGTTTAGTCGAATCCCTACCCCTTTCTAAGGTCTCTGGAGGGCGGAAAGGCATCTCTGTGACTAGTCACAAAAATACTGTAGTTTAAAACCCTACGCCTTTTCCACAACTTAAATATGTTGCACTTAGTAAATTTCAAAAGCGATTTACTCAGAAAATATCAGTCCAAGAGGCGAGAGGAAAATTGTGAAGAATAAAAAATGTATATTATAATTAATTCTAAAACTCTAGTATCAAAACTTTTATTAAATGTTCAGTATTTACTGAGATAAACTTGAAATACTATTGCATTATGACTTTTCTATTTTCACCGTGAAAATAAAGTTGGCTAGAATTTTCGAAATTAACGCGTTGAAATAGAAACATATACGGAATATCAGTTTGATGGTAAATCTTAAGACCAGTCGAGGTGTACTTGTCTTAAGACGCGAAGTTTAAACCTTGAGAAGTAATCAGAATTTTTTCTCATGTCGGTTATATTATTAATTTAGGGCTTTAACATTTTTCATGGTTAAAAATTACAAAATTCTTGTTAATGAATTTATTTTCCATTACACTCCGACCATTACAAACGATGGACTTTACCGACAGCGTCTGCGATTTCCAGGAATCAGGTAGCTAGGCTGGGGCCAAACAGTTAACATCTGCTAATGGATTAAAATTTTACGACTAAGAGAACTTGTAATTTAGTAATAAATGATTTGCTCATTCCAAATTCGGAACCTGTCAGTCTCAATAACTATAGACATATACAATTTTCCACAAAAAAGTTAAAAACTGTGATTTGCTACAAGTATCTAGTGAACTATTGGCGATATGAAAATGTGGATCACATTTTTAGACTTACCACCCAAAGGACATAATCATCGCAGCAAAACAAAATTATTAATGCATTAAAAATCAATACTATGAAGATGTATAATATAAAAATCCTGTAAGATTTAAAGACAATTAGTGATGACCCTCCGAGGTCTTGAGATCCTTTTGTCGTCAGTGTACTTGATTGCGGCCAGAAGACGAATAATTTCATCAGAAGACCGAAAATAAAGTCTCGCTCGCGGCCAGGGGCGAGACTTACAAAAACTTCTTGGCTATATCTTGAATATATCTTAGATTATAATTTGGCCAAGACAAATTATTTTTACTCAGGATGCGATTTTCGAAAGTTTATCGGACAGTGTTTGGTATAGTGCCCATACTTTTGTGTATAGTTGGAACCAAGTGTCTTATTATTGGTCTCGCTGTAACAACATTAGAGGTAATATTTTGAATTAAACGTGCGGCGGCACCTTCGAACTCTAAGAACCTATTTTTTTCTTCCTGTATGTTGCAAATATACAGAAGAACGACTGTATACTGGCCAGTCGATTTAATGATTCCAAGAACTTCTGCCCATTTCGAGGCAACCCCTGAAATTTCCATTATATTCGCGTTCTTATGTATATTAAAATTTTTATGAATACAGTGCGATAACAAAAATAACAAAATACATATCAATTCTAATGTAAAATCAAGTCTCGCGCCTGGCCGCAAAAGTGACTATGTTTTTGGTCTTAAGTCGAAATTTTTCGTCTTCCGTCTGAACTCAAGGACACCGTCAACAAAAGGCTGTCAAGACCTCCTAGGGTCACCACTAATCCGCGCTAAGTTTCACAGAATGTTTATATTATTTATCTTCATGGTATTTAATTTTTATGCATTAATAATTTTGTTTTACTGCAATAGTTATGCTCTTTGGATGGCAAATCCAAAAATGTAATTCATTTCCTTCCATCGTCAACAGTTCACTTGATATTTGTAGCAAATCATAATTTTAATGGAGTTCAATGGACAAAAAATTCACAAACATAAACTTTTGTGGTTTTGAACCCCGAAAATAGTAATGCCCTAATAAGACTTAAATTTCTTGTCTTAATACAAGTTCACATCGTCCGGTTTTAAGATTTACAATAAAACTTCTCGTTTAAAAGAAGTCAACCCCGACTTGTCTTTAAAACCTGTTGTAAGCCTAAGTCATAAACTCAAGACTTACATTTTCGACTAATAAGTGCCGATCCTGGCAATTTCGGTAGGGCGCCAGATATTACAGAGATAATGCCGAGTAGAGAAATTATGATCTGAAATGACAAATGTGAGGGTAAACACAATAATTATATAGGCCTGTTTAAAATTAAGAGTGGTTTATTATCACTTACATTGATCCTTGGTGATGACTAGCCCATGGCGTAGTAGTTGTAGTTGTAGTGGCCCTAAGAAGGACCGATGGAGATGGTTGGTCCTCCTTTTCCAAGATATAGTTCCAGGAAAGGGAAGAGAGCACTTTTTTGAGGCACGCTAATTGGTACTTGAAGGGCGGAAAAACTAAAAGGGGTAAGCGTGATTTTCGAAATTTCACACGGCGACGAATATACGTTCGCATTTTATTATATCAAGCATCAAATAATGTGATTTTAAAAATCAATAAAAGGAAAATATCCAAAATTTTACAATTTCTGCAACGCGGTAGTTTGGGCCCATACTTAGACTATTAAAAAATGCAAGAAACTCATTGTCGAAAAAAGTGGCGCTTACCCCCCTTTAGTTTTTTTGCTCCTCACTCGTAAAACAAGTTAGCGACTCGAAGAAACTGATGATGGACCCGCCGGGACTTTTGTGCAGGGCCTTGAGAAAAAAACTACACTTTTATCAAAGTACTATGACAATTCTGTTTGCACAGAAAGTATAACTTTCCTATAGACTTTTGTAAACTTTACTGCGTATTTTAGGGATTAACGAAAGTTACCTTCAGTTTATTTAAATTATAAATAATATTTGCAATAGTGGCGCTATATCTGGGCTTGCTATTGTTTTTTAAGAAGTGTTATAATATCAAATTTTACAAGCAGAAGTTTAACCGTGCATTCAGAAAAGTCTTAAGCTTTAGTTTTTCTACTATTCATTTGGATCTATTCCAGATCCGCTCAAAAAAGTTTGAGGGCTACCATTAAATCTGTAAAAATCCTTTCATCAACCATATCTGAATCATCTTTCTTTTTCTGGAATGTACTTTGACTTGAAGAGCCATCACAACCATATTTCATAGTAAACCTCATACTATAAGGTTCCTTTTAAAAATTAGAACATTCTGCAAAATCACACAAAGTTTGGCCTGCCACTGTGTATAACTTTTTCACCTGGGAATCATATTCGCTTTGCAAATATTGTGCTAAATCTTCCATACTCCAGCTGTTATCAGCAACTAAAAAATTAGATAGCGTGCGCTTCAGAATATAAAGCCTCTTCATCAGAACGAATCATTCGTTATAAATTTCGAGGTGGCTCGATTTTTCTATAAAATGATTAGATTTTGTTAATAATAAAAATCGAAAGGAGAATAGCAGTGATACTCTGTGTTACCTGCCTCTGCATTTTTGCCGTGTGCCTGTGGACCCTTGTCAAACGCAAAGATGGCACATTTCCCCGAGTGAGTCGAATTACCCGGAGAGAACGACTCATTCATTATTACGAGCTTACGCGTGTTTAGAAAAACTTACATTATGAAATCATATATTAATTTAGTTTTGATTCGCAGAAATAATTTTTTTTTCCAGTGAAAATGGAAATTTTTACATGATAAATAACTAAGTGTATATACTGTGATTATTCCAGTTTGAGCAAAAGTTGCAAGACATGATAATAAAGGCACCGAATTAATTTATAGACCAGATATAATGTGCATGGAGGAGAAGGACCGATGGCAGTCTAAATCTACTGTGGTGTCTTCAATTAGCCCGCGGAGATCGTCAGTAGTAGTGGTCAGAGCGCAGTCAGCCCGCCGCTACTACTAGTTTCACAAATGCAGCTACAAAGTACATAGTCCAGACGTCAACCCGATTTCCGTCGGATCGACGAAGGCCATTCGATTTTTTTCATTCTTGTGTAAAAGGATCTTCACGATTCAGAACTGTGTAGCAGAACTCTGGAAAATGTTTCATTCTCGAGATATTCGCAATTTATTCTTTTTTTATAAACGGTATATTAAACATTTAAAACTTAAAATTTTTGAAATTTTTTTTTCTTTTCTAAGACAAGCTTATGACAAGCAATAGTTGTTTCGGAATTTTTTTGCTCCGACGAATATTTACTGCAAAAAATCAATTAGCGAGTAAAATAAGCGACAAATACTTTTTTTAATAAACAAAAACGTATTTTGCGAATACTCACACGATATCTTAATAAGAAACTAATTTTTTGTTTTAATCGGCAAAAAGTATATAAGTGGTTTTTTTTAAAGCAACTTTTTATATTTTTAGAAAATACACCGTCATTTTATTAATTTTAAAGCTTTTTTATATTTTTCGGAGCCTTTCGAAATGAGACAATGAATGTTCTCAAAATCAAAAAGAAAATGCTAAATATCTCAATTAGATCAAAGTTACTGAGGATTAAAGCTCTTTTGAGTTGTTTTTAAAGAAAGCACAAAACATACCTACTTTTCTCTAAACATCAGATCATTTTTCCAACATACATTTGTTTAAGCAACTTAATTTTTTTAAATCATTTAATAAATTATTATTTTTCAATTGCTGTAAAATATTGCTTATAATAATAAACTCTGACATTACTTTTTTTAATAACATTGATGAAGTTCGTGCGATCTGTTCAATTATTATAAACAAATTTATGAACAAAATCGCTTATTGCTGTACATTGAAGCCTGGAAGTTATTTTCATCACGTTTGTCTCCGCGAAATCAAGAGAAATTAATGTTGCATTGAAATCAAACAATAAAGTACAATTTTTTTGATTGTTATGAACAAATTTCATAAACAAATTTAATAAACAAGCGCCTCTTTATATATAAAATGCATTTTTTTGTGCATGTCGAGAGATTGCGAAATAAGCGACTAACGAAACAAGTGTATCAGGGTAAAGTAAATGGCCGAGTACCCATAGGCAGACCACAGAAAAAATGGTTAGAATGTGTGAATGAGACCCTAGTTAGAAGAGACACAAGAAGTCATAGAAACACCAGAGCCTGCATAAAAAAATTCATGGACGTAAAAGAAGCTAGAGAAGTACGTCAGGACAGAAAATTATGGCGGCAAATAATTAATAAAAAGAGTGTTAGTAGAGTACATGACGCCTGAAACAAAAGACTTTGGATACTAATGCACCCAAGTGGGGAACCTCACATAACGACTAATGTAGAAAATTTGACATTTTGCGCCAAATTGAGTGCGAAGCACGAGATACGTGATGAGAATGTGTTCGCTGAAACCGAAAGAGCTTTAAGTAAAGAGATTTTACAATCGCAAAATTACAGTTGTCGATTCGTTGATTTATAGTTTTTAAAGGTTTGTGCCCGAATGTGGGAGAAATGCAAGGACCAAGCACGAATATGCGAATGCATGAATGTGCGAAAAATATAAAGTCTGAGCTCGCAGCGCGAGGTAAATACAAAATCGAGCGCGAAGCGCGAGAACCAACAATCGCGCACTCCAGGCGCACTCAAACTAGCGAGCGAAGCGAGCCGCGCCCGATGAAAATGTGCCCGCGCAGCAGGCAGATTTTTTTGTTGAAACAGTGTAAAAATGATCAAGTAGACCTTTATTCTGGATCTCTGTCAAATGCACTATCTTCATTTAAAAAATTTAATTCTTATTTGTTGATGATGCATAAATGTGTCCCTACCTAGCACACAAATTGAAATGAAGACAAAATATTTAATTTTACTTACATTTTGAATCTGGCATTGTTGTTATTTTGATTTGTAGATTTATGTTTGTCATAGTGGGACGATGACATAATAGTGTTAGTAAGTAGGTGAGATATGTCCAGAGAAGCCACAAGGGCTGTATAACTTTCCTGCGCATCCTCGTCATCGATATATCTCTATTTCGCAGCATTATGGAAGATATATTTCTACTGCGCGTCATTACGGGTGATGTGACGTTAATGTGCAAGAATATGCTCAATATAAATGTACTGTGTATATACTTCTCTACGATAGAAATCTACTGCGCAAAATTACATACGATATAACACCATTGCTCATCTTACTTTTCGATATAATTCTGCTGCGCACCATTGGGCACGATATATAGTAACTACTCTGCGTATCCAAGTTGACAATTTAACTCTACTGCACTCTATTGTGCCTCATTATTGGCGATGTAACTCAACTGAATAGCATTATCTGCGATAGAACTCTACTGCGCATCACGATATGAGTCACAACCTTAGTGCTCAACGTTATACACGATGTAACTGTACGCGCAGTATCATGTAATAAATTACATTATTTCATAGTTCTTAATCTTGTAACTGGACATAATCTACGATTTTTCTCTGAAAACCGAACGGAATAATTTCCGACAAATTATCGTTAAGGAACGTCTATTAATTATGTAATGGTCAATATTTTTATACTTTCCACATAAACATTAAATAATCCAAAAAATATTGAAATAGACAATATTTTGTTTACTGATATTTGAAAAATGATAAATTTGTGAAAATAATGTTAAGAAAAAAAAACTGTGATCCCTCCAAAACGGTAAATCCTCGTAACAGTGTACATATTTTTTCCTCATAAACTTTACTTTGGTTTTTTAGGTGGGATCCCTTTACAAATAATGATCCATATCTGCCATCTGGAATGGAAGCTTCTAATGTATCCCCTGAGGGTTTACATTTTTTTTGCACCTTCTTGCCTATTCGTTTAAGCGCACCCCACACACTTAGTTGGTGGTGGGAGGGGGACCTACAGTTTAAGGTGGGTTCTGAACCACTGAGAGCAACAGTTTTAACTACTTAGAAAAAACTTTTTACTCTAGAGGTGCCGGTCCTACGACTATCTGGAGATGAACAACTCCCTTGGTAGGTCAGTGATCATCGTATGGCCCGCGAGAGTCTTTCATCGTGCGAGGCGGGAATCGAACCCGCAAGCCGACGGAGTGGGTCCAAAGCCTACGCTTTAGCCCCCACGACCACCGTCCCACTTTGATAATCCATATACTCAATCCAAAAACACATTATTTTTCTTTTTTCTTTTATTTAGTACCTGTTTTTCATTCAAGTCCCGTTCTGTATTTGCACAATCCTATTTAATTTTCTTTTTATTCGACTTTCTTCACCTTCGATAATCTCTGCTTTCATTTCTACTCTTTCATGTAGATTCGCTTTGATTACAGTTATGGTCCTCCACTAACTCTACTTTTTTATTTTTCTTGTAGTTCCTTATGGTTCCCATCTAAGACTATTCGTTAATTTACATTTTATACTTGAGCAATTTTTTATCAACTCTGCTAAAGCGATTTTTTATTACAGGAATTCATATAATTATCTTGACCACTTCTTCGAGATTTTGTACCTTTTTTCTATTCTTATTTCTACTTTTACTCTTACTTTCACATTTCGCCCTCTTCTCTAATTTTTCATGTTTAAGTCACTCGTCGACAATATTCCTTTCATTTCTACCAACTTCTTTGTTGCCATTCCTATACCCATTTTTCTAATTCCACAATTTCTATCCCCGTTTATCGCTATTCTATGTTAATTATCCTCATCTACGTTTCCATGTTTATCATATTTATCTTGATGCTGTCTATTTTATTTTTGACTCTTTTTGCTCTCTTCGGTCTCTAATCTCTTTTATTACGATTTTGAATTTCATCCCTCCCTAACCTTCCACTTTCTTATTTAACTCCGAGTCCCATGTCTGCTGGTTTTAATCAATCTTCCCAGTCTACTTCTTCCACTTACTGAGCATCCTCCTACTCTTTGAATTCTTCTACCATTACTCTTCGGCCACCTCATAAGCATTATGGTATTCCTGTTCGATAAGGTTGTCCCACAGAACTAATAGCTAATCTTTTGTTATCATCTCTTTTTCTCTTATTCAGCATCGATAACTTGACTGAGCCGCCTCCACAATGTGTAACCTTAACCTTGAACATAGGTGTGATTGACCGCTGTTATACTGGGAGCTGGTGTTATTTTCAGATGACAGTTGCTCCCAGTGGAATCCTGCGGTCGCTGGTTAACTTCATTTTTT
>NC_046661.1:71514632-71518698 GCF_010883055.1 Belonocnema kinseyi | reverse complement strand
GTACATACATTTATATTTTTATTTTACCTATAACCGAAGTCTCCCTTCATTCGTCTCCTTATTAAAATATTCTTCAACTCTTCCCTATTTGATATCCCCTCTTCACAGCTAAGCTGATGGATTGCATACCTAATCTTATTTAATTATCTGGCCGAAAAGATCCCTTATTCAAGAATATTAAGTTCCGCTTAGTTATTTAAAAGAGTTCTCCTTTATTTATTTCAATTTATCACACTTGTTGTTATATGAGTATCTTTTCACTCACATTATAATTCATATTTATGCTTTAAAACCATATAGGCATGCAAAAGACACAACAACGCATCCATGCAACCTAAAAATGAAATATTACATTAAACATACACTACCGGTCTAAAGTTTAGGTTCACCTCTTTTTTGACCATTGATTAAGTTCTCTTCATTTTAATGATGTCACAGCTAAAATGCTGGCTCATTAAAGGTTTAAATTCTCTCAAAATTCTGTATAAAATGAACCCAGGATGAAGCCTATTTGTCTATTTTTCGAGTAGATATTGCAAACATGGTGTAAATTTCAATGTTTTCTTAATTTTGTAATAACTTCCGTAATAATTAATATCTTTTAATTTACCTAGGCTCGTTTTAAAGCTAGTTTCGACATTGTCACAACAGCATATCATTGTAAATTTAAAAAAATTTCTTATTACAGTCCGAGAACTTAAACTATTTTTCCACAGTATCACAAGAGCGTTATAACTATAAATCTAAAAAAAATACTATGACAGAGAAAGAAATTAAAGTTGTTTTATACTAATAAGATATTTTGATACTGTTGAAAATAGCTTTAAAATGAGCCGAGGTAAATTGAAAATGTTAATTATTACGGAAGTCATTACAAATTTAAGAAAACATTGAAATTTACACCATTTTTGCAATATCTACTCGAAAAATAGACAAATAGGCTTCACCCTGGGTTTATTTTATACACAATTTTGAGACCATTAATACCTTTAAGGAGCTAACATTTTAGCTTTGACATAATTAAAATTAAGAGAACTTAATCAATTGTAAAAAAAGAGGTGAACCCAAAATTTTCAGTAGTATTGTATTTTCAGAACACTATCATTAAAATGCGTGCTTTCATTCATGCTTATGGACTGAATGTCAAATGGCGCGTTTCTAACTATCTGAATGAAGATACACGAAATTAATCGTATGTGGCGACGTCTTAAAGACGAAATGGTATATTGCACAGCAAGGAGAAGAGCACCGTCTTTTCCGGATGAGGGCTATGTGAGGAAAAGACCTCTACTCTGTGACATGCTCTATATGTTTATGATAAAGACGGGGAAAATGTGAAGCGTGTTCTGCTGGTGGCGGATGGAGCGTGATCTCTCATTTTGAGTAAATAGAACCAAACCCATGTAAATGTACTGGAGAAGATTTGACTTATTTCGTCGTCGAACATGTTGGTTGAAGTTTTCGCTATTTTGTGTTTCTCGCTAAAAAACATTGGTTTATTTTTGTATCTTTCTAACCACGCACTGCAGCGAATTTGTATATATTCCTGATATATAATGTCGGACTTCATACCATACATAACAACTGTTCTACTACAAGTTCCGTCATTACATATGCAGACATATGCAGGCCCGCTTACGCCCCTCGAGAAGAGAGATGTTACGCACAATCTGCAAATAGTAGAACAGGCTCATTTTGTGCGGCTACTATAAAAAGGTATCTTTTTATTAACATTCTTACATTATATACGAGTATAAACGGAGATAGTTATATCATTATGGAGATAAATCGATGGCTTAGCAAGAACTGAAGCGTCAACCGTGCGCCTCTTGTAAGTTGTAGTGATGACGGAGCTTATAAATTGTGGTCAGTTTCTCTTGCATAGTTATGAACTTCACAAATATAATATTATTGTCTGCTGAAAAAGAAACGTTTAAAAGAATATATTCTGAAAATTTAGTTGAATAAATAGTGGCTATTCAAATAAATAAATCATAAAAACCTTCTTAAGTGTTGGAGGTTTTGCATTTCAAATTTTACAATGATGTAGCTTCCAATTATATTCCAAGATTTGATAGTCAGTTTTTAATTCAATATTTTTAGATTCAAATATTCTAAACGGTTCGTTTTTATTATAAACTTACAAAATTTTCTGATTTTTTGTTAATCTTAAAAATGGTAGAGTATCTAATTGAAAGACTTGATGGTTGCACAATTTTATTTCAAAGGATTTGTAATTAGACAATTTTGAAATAAATGCGTCCAGAATAACTTTTAAACAATGAAAAATTAATAAAATGATTTCTCAAAATCATACCTTGAAAGTAAGAAGATTTTAGAATCAGGAATTAATTATTAATTTTCTTATTTAAAAATTGTTAAAAAATTCAAAATTGCAAACCCAGATTTAAAAAAATATATATTTGTCATTGAATAATTAAAACATTTCATAATGTAGAATGCTTACAATTTTTAAGTTCTAAATTTTAGTTGCAAAAACTAAATTTTCCAATTTTTCAAAAGGTTTAAGTAAAAAAGGTTTCATATCTAAATTTTTACGAATAAATTCTTTTTAATAATAGATTTAATGCTTTCACGATGACTCATTTTGATAACAAGAGATATTTCGGGTTTCACTCGTGTAAAAAATATGAATTTTTCCGAAGTTTCGTAGTTTTTTACACGAGTTAAACTCGAAATATCTCTTGTTATCATTTTTTTAGTTTTAAATTGAGTACGGGGTATTAATTATTTTTTTAACGTTTTCCTTTGAAATTGCTTTTCATGTTAAAACTTTTTTTTAGAATACTTAATTTAATTGCAAATGATTTATAATTGAAAGATTTTCCATTTATAACTTTAAAAAGTTTCATATAATTTTTAATTTCAAATTGTGGAATTTTAATCGCTAAAAATTTATATTAATAGAAATTTGAGTATTAAATTATTTAATTTTGAATGCTTTTAATTAGAAATAATAATACTGTTAGAGTCTCCGGATCGACTGTTAAAATCATTGCTGCCGGAACATCCATAATGTTGGACGGCTCTTTCTACATTAATATTTTATATTAATATCAATAGTTCAATATTATTAGAAATAATTTTGGGAATAGAATAAAATGTGTTAGACAGAAGGACATTTCTATGAAAACATGGACATGTGTCGTTAAAATGTACCATTAATGTACGCAATTTTATATTTTTCTTGATTTGATCTATGATGTTATTCTCCTTCTTAATTTTCTTCGTAATTTAGTGAGTTTTAATTATTCTTTCGTATTATTAGGTCACTTAAGAAATTTTAAATCGAGTTACAGCAAATTAAAGTTTACTAATAAATATAAATTTTAATTAATAATTTATTAAAAGAAGTTGATTAAAATTATTATTAAAATATTTAGAAATTGCCCGGCAATTGAATTATATTAAATCTTCATTTAAAAAATAAACAAAAAGACAGTTACGTCCCACTTCATACGTAGTATACTATTTCAAATGAAAAAGCTGAAATTTAAATCGAACTTTCAGTGTCTATGGAAGTTATTGATGTCTGGTTAAAGGGAATTTGGTTCCTCCATTATTTCACCGTTCGGTTGTATAGAATTGGCCACTGAGATTCGTGAATTTTCCGCAGCGACTTGATGAAATTTCCCAGTGGGGTTCAGAATGAAAGCTATACAATTTGTCGAGCAACGCATTTCGCTTGACCTTTCTTCTTCGTCTTATTCTTGCCCTCCAGTATAATAAAGTTGAAACAAAGGTTACAGTTCCTTGAGTGTTAATTTATTCAGGACGTAACGATCCTTGATTGTAAAATTGTTTGCACTCGGGAGACAAAACGAGGAAGTTATGCATAATAATCGTTATACGCGTATAAATATTCAGGACTTAGCGAGTTAAACATTCACAGTAAAATAAGTTGCAATTGAACTTTTAAATCACTGCAGAGGATGCATATAACATATATGGGGCATTATTCCTCAACTGCCCCAACTCAAAAAGTCATGTTTTTCGATTGTCTCTAAATTCTGGGAATATGTTAGCCTACCCAACAGTAGTTAAT
>NC_046661.1:71501578-71514532 GCF_010883055.1 Belonocnema kinseyi | reverse complement strand
TGCTGTGGTGCTCCATCTGTGACATAATGAAATTTCTTAGGATTGAAACGCTTCTTAAGATAGTCAACAATTAACCTTTGGTATAAATGCACAGCAACCGTCACACGTCTCAAGCTGCGTCCAGTACATAAGTAATTTCTGCGAAAAGGATTTGCCCAACGATTTCCCCAATCTGTTTTTGTTGCTATTATTACTTGGAAATAATTTTAATATTAGTTCCAATATCAGAAAAAATGAATCAAGAATATATTTCCTAATTTAAGCAAGCAGAGCAACATAAAAATATCTATTATAAAGTCATCTGAGCTTCGGGTACAGAATGAATAGAAAACAAAATCAACAGAATGTATTCAGCTCATATAAACTAAAACGATTCTCTTTCTTGTGAGAAAGAAGTTTCTAGGCAGCCATGTAGCGGTCAAATTCTGAAGCTGGACATTCTTTCCTTAGACCACGTCAGTAACAGAGATATATATTATATGAATACAGGTTCAATTCGCAGCAGTATAAAAGATGTAGTTTGTATCACAGAACAAGCAAATTACTCGTGTTTTTAGAATAATGTAATTCATAAATTTGTATTAACAATTGAGTAGTTGGATGCAAGAACAGCTTGCTTATATTTTTAGAAGTCACTTGTGTTTCTTTTGTTTTGCACATAATTTCGTGGAAAACAAATGAAGAGTAAGTGACTTCTGAAAATACAAGTAAGCCGTTCTTGCACCCAACCGCTCAATTAATCAATATTTTCGATTAAGTGATTAGTTTTTTCCGATGAATTCATGCAATTTTGGATCAATGTGAGTAATACAAAAAAATGGCATACTTGAAAACTGTTCCGCGGAATGCTGCCGCATAACGCCCGAGTGCGAGCGTGAGGACTCCCTCTACAACCGGCTCTGTAACTCAATGAATTTCAATTTGTCCATTTTCCTACTAGACATTTTTCATAGTAAAAAAGTCAAGCTTTCTTTTGAGACTATTTAAAAAAAATCGTAGATGCCTAAATTGCGAAAAAAGTTAAATAAACAATTGATTTATTGAAAAAATTGTTTAAACAATTTTTTTTGTGATAAATAATAGAATAGGATGAAAGCGTGTAAAAAGCACTTTCCAAAACCCTCATAAAAATTTTAAATTGCGTAATTAAAAAGGAAGTTACAGGCGTTTGAAACTACCAGAATTTAGAGACAATCGAAAAACATGACTTTTTGATTTGGGGCAGTTGAGGAATAATGTCCCATATGCTGTACACAGTGAGCTGAATCAAAATTGAGTTGAATTGAATATAACATCTAAATTCCTGGATTAGCATCTATGTGTTTAAACGAAACTTAGAAAGAATTTCAGCATAGAGGTTGAGAACAAAATCTATTGCAAATGGTTACTAGTAGCGAAGAAATGTGTATCCTTACTTGTTTGTAAAATGAAAAAAAAATGGTAGAGGAAGGTGGGCCGAGACGGTTCACAGAATATTTTTGACGCTAATTAAGCTGTAACCTGTTAGAACTTGCAGGAACAAATATTAGTTCAAATTTGCTCCGATTTATCATTTACAAGTTGTGCATATGTTTCTGTAAATGGAGCGAACTAATTTTTGAGAGGTTAGGTGGGGTGCTATGGAATGAGCGGCGGGTAAAACAGAACTTATAGTGGGGCGGTATGGAAAATTGGAATATCAATTTTAATTTGTAAATAATTTTGATACTTAAAAAAAAGTAAGCAGCGAATCAAAATCTATGCCATGGAATACCCACCCGAAGTGATATAATGTTAAAATACGTACTTTAGCCAGAACATAACCTAAAGAATAAAGGCAAAGAAATCCCAGGGGGAAAAGTCGGATATTAGCTAGAGTTTACGATCGACGCAGTACAACGCCAGTTGTAATTTAGAATAAATACCAGTGCTGTCTGTTAGTACTGTGCCAACCATCGGCATAGTACTGGTTTACTACTGGCTCAGCAGTGATTGTCATTACTGGTAGAATATTGACGCAGGAATTCGGCCAACAGTTTCCGCCATACTGGTTGGCGCCAATGGTTGGCGTGATACTGGTAATCTACTGGCGCAGTACTGATATATTTTACTGGTAACATACTGACACAAGAGTTCAACCAATGGTTGGCATTATACTGGTTTACAACTGACCTCGTACTGACCTTTATTACTGGCGTAATATCGGCGCAGGTGTTCCGCCAACGGTTGGCGTGATACTGATATACTACTTTTGCAGTACTTATACGTATTACTGGTAAAATACTGAAGCAAGAGTTAACGAACGGCTGGCATCATACTGATTTACAACTGGCCCTGTACTGACCATCGCCGCTGGTGCAATACCAGCACAGGAGTTCCTCCAATGATTGGCGTGATACTGGATCGACTACTGGCGCAGTACTGATACATATTTCTGGTAAAATACTGAAACAAGCGTTCTACCGACGTTAGGTATCTTACTGGTTTACAAGTGGCCCCGTCCTTACCTTTATTACTGGTATAATTTCGGCACAGGTGTTCCGCCAACGTTTGACCTGATACTGATATACTGCTTTTGTATTTCTGATACATGTTGCTGGTAAAATACTGAAACAAGAGTTCAACGAACGGTTGGCATCATACTGGTTTACAACCAGCAGAGTACTGACAGTAACCACGGGTGCAATATCGGCACAGGAGTTACGCAAACGGTTGGCGTGATACTGGGTCGACTACTGACGCAGTTCTGATGCGAATTATTGGTAAAATACTGAAATAAAAGTATAACCAACGGTCGGCATCATACTGGCGTACCACTGGCTGAGGAGTGATATGCGTTACTGGTGAAATACTGGCACTGGCGTTTCCCCAGCGATTGAAGTAGCAGTAGTCATATACCAACTACCAGTGCTGATTGAGAACCGACATAAAGAGTTCAGCCAGTGCTTGTCGTGATACTGAGTCTATTACTGGCGTGGTACTAATACGTATTACAGGTCAAATACTGACACAAGCTTTCAACCAACGGTTGGTATCATACTGGTGTACTACTGGATTAGAAATAATATTTATTACTAGTTAATATACTGACATAAGAGTTTAACCAACGATTGGAATCGTACTGCTTTGCAACTGGCCCAGGACTGACTATTGCCACTGGTGTCATACAGGCAGAGGAGTTTCGCCAACTGTTAGCGTGATACTTGTTCTACTACTGGCGCAGTAGTGATACGTATAACTGGTCAAATACTGACATGAGCGTTGAAACAACGTTTAGCATCATACTGGTGTACTACTGGCTCAAAATTAGTATGCATTACTGGTTAAATATCGGTATCGGTCTTTCGCCAGTGATTGGCGTAGTTCATGCCACACAATAACTTCAAGTGCTGCTTGACAACCGGGATAAGAGTACAGTCAATGGTTTGCGTGATACTGTGTCTACTACTGGCACAAGAGTTAAGACAAGGGTCGGCATTATACTGGTATACTACTGGCTCAGGGGTGGTAAAAAATATCTGGTGAAATACTGGTACGCGCGTTTCTCCAGCGATTGGCGTATTTTTTTGTAATTGTCACTAATTGTATTTAAAATTAGAGTTCAAACAATGTTTTTTTTAACGAAAAAATCGTACTTTTAATGTGAATTTTCTAAACAGAACAGTTACTCATATTCCCAGGTGGAAATGCCGGTAGTGTACAGGAGTTCACCACCGACGCAATACTGCCCCAGTACTGCCCACCAGTACAGGCAGCCGGTGGTTCGTCAAGTATGGCAGACCATTGGCTGCGCGACCGGGGCGGTACTATGTCAGTAGTAAAAAATAGACTTGAACAAAAAACACGTCTATAAATGTTGTCAGGATTTTTTGAAATGATGAGAAATTGACTATACAATTAAGGTGAAAACATTTTCTTTCTATTACTTTTTTTTTAAGGAAAATATTCTACGTTCCACCTTCATGAAGAATTTTAAATGTTCCGAAAGAATTACATTGTACGTATGTCTTAATCGTTGTAGAATAGCCTAAAACACCTAAAAAGCAAAATGTTACACAAAGGTTTAAAGAAAATTGTTATTGAGAAAGTTGTTGCGCAGCGTGGTAAAATTTCTAAGTTCCGTCGATACAAATTTTAAATGCTCATTAAATGTTATTACCAGAACTTTTAAATGGTCTTAAACGCGAAAAAAAAAAAATTAAATGAAGAAAAATTGTAGTCGATTTAAATAATTTATTCAAAAATTATTTTATTTATATTTCCATCAACAGTTAGATTATTTTATATATATTCGATGCCGTATTATGATGAAAAGATTAACGAGAAAAAACAGTTGAAAAATGGTTGTTTTAACTTTTTTGAACTGTAGCTTATAAGGATGGCTTTTTCATAGAGTTTCAACTAGTCGGATTAGCGCAATGGTTAGCTCTCCCGACTGCTAGGCGATGGATTTAGGTATATAGATGTAGGTTCGAAACCCCGTAGCGTTAGAAGTATTATTTGTAATTTAATGTGTAACATTGTAACATATGTATTCATTCTAAGCAATGCCATTAACATGTATTAACAAAATACTCGCTGTAAATTACTATTTATTTTTTAAGTACCTTTTTTGTTCTATCTTTAGATTATAGAAATAGTGGGTGTTAAAATTAAACGTCGTATGATTATGAATGGGTGCTCTCTAAAACAATTAAATAATTTTTTATCATTTTTAAAATTAACTCCGGCATTTTCGTACGCCAGCGGTTTTCCAGTACTGTCTCATTACTGGCAGTCAGTACTGCGCCAGTTTTGACAGGCCAGTATCACCAAACATTACAAGCTAGTACTGACATAGTACTGGTCCAGTAAAACCAGCTAGTACTGGAACTCCGACAGGCGGTACTGGGCCAGTACTGGGCTAGAGGTGTATTTCTATCTGGGATACTTTCGTTATCACTTGGAGCCAGACCAGTATATGCCCAGTACTAATCTGCAGTAGTAGCCCAGTGGTGAACTTCAGTGCTGGCCCAGTACTACAGGTCAGTACCTCGCCGAGTTTACAGTATTAGTTCAGCCAGTACCGGGCCATCACTAACAGAGGGTACCGCACTGGTACCAAATGTAAGTGCTATCCCAGTACTGGCTAAAGACTGCAAGTCTGTACAGAACATTGTTATCATTAGGGGTTTTACCGGAATAAAGCCAGTAGTCCTACCAGTATTCTAACAGTACCTCGCCAGTACTAAACTCCGACCGGCGGTACTGGCGTGGTACTTTACCGATGGTAAATTTCCCCCTGGGAAGGATAAGAGACATTAAAGGAATTTAAAATAATAAAAAATTCAACTAAAAATCAAACTTAAAGCAAAATATCCATGTTACTTGAAACCTACGTAGATAAAAGAATGAAAAGTCTAAATTTGAACACAACAATTCTTTGTTTGGTAGTTGTTACTATTTTTTGAATAAGGCTTAAATAGGAACTTATGTCTTTCGTACAAAAAGAATTAACGAAAACAAAATTAAACTTCCTTCGATACACCGTTTCTATGCTATCATCAGACCAGTTTTGTCTACCAGCTTTAGCTTCATACACAGTAAAAAAAAGTGTTCAAAATGATAACGAAATCAATATCATTTTGATACGCAACAAAAGTGGTATTGAATTCAACAGCATTTTGATCAGCCGCAGTGAATGATCTATTTTTGAGATCATAATGATCTGATTTGGGGGCATGTGTGAAGTCCAACCAAGATATGGCTGATCTTCTTAGAGTACTTTATCTCATATGCAAGCTTTTTATGGTTTCTGATCGTGCAGTGTACTTGAAAAGTTAGAAAAATAACGAAATCTGATATAAGAAAATATCACCTGTTAAGTGTAGTTCTCACTCTCGTGCGGTTAGATACAATTTGTAGGTTATGTCGCTATGATACCGGCGCCAAGAATTGGCAGCCATTTTGTTTAGTCTGAAAAATGAACCAAAAAATAAGATCAAATTGATCCGAATGGACTGATCATTATGATCCCGGCAGTCAAATGATCGTTGGAGCAAAATGCTCTGCAACAACACTGTTCCTTTTTTACTGTGTAATTTGTCATTTTAATAACTTAAATCACGTACTTTATCACTTTTTGTTTCTTACAAATATCTCGCAACTATCCCGACCGGCGACAGGTTACACGGACAGGGACTGCGACAGGATAAATTCGCAAATGTTCCGGTGTTCCATTTCGCCCCATTCAACTTGCTGCATCTCGCCCCCATCGACAATTATTTTTGAAATCCGTAATTTTTTTAAAAAATGGTTTACAATTAAATCTAATGTCAAGAACAGAAAATTTTAACTTTATTTTTGGAAATTCTTGTAAGGGAAAAGAGAATGAGAACGTTATTAGTACACCAAACTCTCGCCTTCAGTAAAGTGTCGGGGGTTGCCTTAAAATGGCCTATGACTGATTTCGGGGGGACACAAACGTAAACAGCGAGGGCCGCTTGACTCGTTTCAAATTTATATATATATATATTTAATATAATTTATATTTTCATCGGGCGCTGCACATGCCGCTCGCAAGTTTAAACGCGCTTAGGGCGCGCGACTATTATTACTCGCGCTCAGTCCTTTATATGTTCCCCCCATTTTTTTACAGAGCAGTTGAAATTAAAGCTCAAGGCATCGACAACTCTAATTTGGTGATAAGGAATTCTCTTTTGTTAAATCTCCTTCGGCCTTAACGAAGTCTTAACTCTACACGTATTTCTTGTTCCGCACTTCATTTTGTTCACAACGTTAACTTTTATCCATCATGTTCAACATTTTTATCTGAAATGCATATTGCATTTATGTACGTACGTTAGCTTGGGATTGCTAATTTAGATATTGCAAACTAAAGTTTATAGTTTAAGATTTGAATATAAAACGACCTTCAACCATTCGTTTATGCGATGAAAAGTATTTTATATCAAAGTTAATGTGTTAAAAATATATCGATAGTAAGTTGCCAAAAAATTACAATCAACGCTATGATCAATTAAAACATTTGAAAATGAAATTTTTTTAATCCAATCGTTCGTTTACGAAACAAACTATATACTAATCGAAAATATAAAGCTTATAGAATTTGCAAGCGTTAGGTTGTCTATTGTTTCCCCATCATAACTATTGGATTGGCAGGTATAAACAGGTAAGTCGATACTAGTATTTTGCACGAATCTGCTTACGCAATAAACTTTATATAAAAATATAGATAACTTTATTGCGAGAACGATGACATAAGGTTGTCTACGAAAATATGTTTTCAATTCCGGTTGTCGAGTTTTAAAATGCGAAGTATTGTTGCTAATGAAGATATGCGACTGAAAGGTCCGAGTGAATTAGCTGGTGCAATAGAAGAGAACGCAGCATTGCAGCTACGCATAGCTCGTTTATCGGATGAAATAGAGTACCTATGCTATGGCTGGGGTCGAGTTGCGGCTCGGTCAGGAAAACTCCGCGGGTGGTGCCTTTTCCCTCCATGCTGCTACCTTCTCCGCTTCTGGTCGTTCAAGAGCGGAAGACGGACGGAGAATTGTCGCTAGTTGAGTTAACTAGTTTTAGTTTTTCCTTCCTTCTAGACAGTTGTTCATCTGTTTTTGTGTGAGTCGTTCCTGTTTTTCCTTCCTTCTTCTTGCTGTCAATTTGTCTTTATGTGTGAAAGTAAAAACTAATAGAGGAGAGAACTTCTTAATTGTTAATGATAAAATAAATAAAGTTGTCATGTTGTCTATAATCATCAATTTAACGTTTTTATGTAAACTTGCAATGATTTTTGTCGATGGGACGTTTTACAGCTGTCGAGAACAATTTTACTACATTTTCATAATTGTCGGGCAGCATTTTTATGCGTAGTTTCTGAATGTAATAAACTTCATTTGAATTTTAATCCGAAAATTGTTGATGTAGACTTCGAAGCTGGTATTCATTCAGGTATACGTAAAGCATTGAAGAATGCAGTAATTATAAAATGTTCTCGATTTCATTTAGGTCAAAGTTGGTAGAGGAAAATTCAGGAATTCGGCTTGAGTACTGAATTCAAAAATGTGCATTCGGAAATAGGTTCTATCTTTAAAAACTTCTTTGGTCTTGCTTTTTTGAATCGAGACAAAAGTCTGATAATATTTCAGGGAATTTGCTTAAATAGTATCAATAAGTCATTCTTTTTAAACAGTGACTGGAAAATGTTTACTAATTCTTATGAAAAAACTGTTTAAAACCCAATCGATCCTGTCGGATAATTAATGAAGAACTCTCTAAGAGTTTAAGAGACTGACAAATAATTTTGAAGAAAAGAGATTTCAGCAAAGCGTTGACTAATTATATAGAAAAGTCTATCTGATTTTATTTGACAGTAAATGACTACTTATATGAACAGTGAAAAAGAATTTAAAAACTGAGTAATTGAAAAATGATGAATACAGTCTCATAGAACTCCGCCGCAAGTTTATGAAAACCCGTATCTGCGCAGTTCACGTTTTCCTTAGTGAACGTTGCGTGTCTGTTGCGTTGTTTACCTGAAGTCGGAACCAAAATTCAAGACCCCTCACTTCTTTTGATTCCAACTCGCACGAAAGAATCGCTGGAATGAATACCTAGTTCAGAGTGTAAATTCGTAAAACCTTCACGCGGCATTATTGAGAAAGTCGGATTCGAACTTTGGATGAGTAGGGGAAAGCGCAGTAGTAGGGGTAGACCCTCAACTTGGATTGTAATTAACAGCACTGTTAAGAGCGGCATTATTAGAAAGGTGGATTCTACTCTGATAGCTTCAAGTCTTCCCAGTTGAAAAATATTATCACTTTCATGCTCAAAAACTTTTTTCAATAATAAGAGGACACAAAATCCCAAAAACAGTAGTTTTCAGCTTTTTGAAGTGTCCACTTTCACCTGGTCCCAGAAAGAGGACGACGTTATGAAAAATCTGAAAAAATTCATAAATATTCTTTAATATCGTTTAATGCAATACATTTTTCAAAATTCTGAAATATTGAAAAGTTCACTAATTTGGGGATTTATTTGCAAGAAATTTACCTTCAGAATGAATGAAGGTAGGACGCCGTTTAAGATCTCCAGATATGCAGTTTGTTAATATGAGTGCAGTAAATACTTAAATTTATGATAAAATCATTATTAAGCAGAAAATATAATTTTTAATATTTCTGAATTCAATCAGTTTTGGCATGAAGCCGGCACGTCGGGAAAATGGCAAAAAAAAGTGACAAAAAAAAACCAATTTCATAGGGTAATGTTAGTCACCTATTTTTGTAGCAATTTAACATTTAAAAATAGAATAAGCCTATGATGAATAATATGTTTTTGTTGAACGCACCTGGTTAATGGGTTTCTTCAATGATAAAAGGTGTGGGAACCGGTGAAACCGACAACATTAATCGTCAAGTAAACGATGCAATTACCTTATTTACTTTTGTTGTGGCAATTAATTGACAGATTTAATTTTTATTACGAGAATGGGACGTAGTAGTTTTCCTAGGACAGGATAATGTGTTGTGGTGTTTTTTGAATTTGAATATTCATATACATAAACTTATATTATTGTATTAATACAAAATTGAATACAATTTTCAATTTAATTTTTAGTGAAAGATTTATTTTAGGGACTAAAAATTAGGCAGCTCATACTCAATCCAGAGGTATTAGCTTTCGACCTGATACTGGATCAAAGGGTTTAGACTGTTTAGAGAAACACGGTAGAAAGTACATTACAAGATTTACCCTGTCACCCAGTCAAGCAGCCTTCCGTATGCAGTTTTCTTGGAATTTACACAGATTACGGTTTCATTCAGTAACTTGTGCAATTCGAACCGGCAACTGAAAAGTGTAGCCCAAGTAAGATCGACTGAATTCCAAGAAAAATGCGCATATTTCTAAACTACACTTTAAAAAATACTTAGGTGTTTATCACCATAAATACGACAAACTACATAAAATAGTATATACAGTCAGCATTTAGATGAATTAATTTTTAATCTTTTTGTGAAATAATTTTGAAAAATTAAATTAAGTTAATATTTGTGTACACAATTTTTCATGCGAGGATATTAATCTTATGGAAATCTTCTTAGCTGGTGTATTTTGTCCAACAAAATCATTCGGAAATACTATCTGACGCCTTTTTTCCATGTCCCGACGAAATATATATATTTTTTAAAGTATCTTAGACGCAACGATTTAACCAACTAACTCAAATTTGGTTTGACAAAATTTGGAGTATTTGAACTAATGGAGCTTGTAGCACAGTGTGAAAAAGGATCCTGCACAAAAAAACGAGTCACAATTAGTTCGAATCCTTTTGGGAAATTTCTGCCGCTTCATTAGCTACCAAATAAATGAGTGCTAGTAAATAATACAGTGCAGCATATTTGACACAATCATTGACATATAGAAATGGACCGGTAATGTTGTCGGGAGAACGGTAATGGGCTCTAGAGAGAGAAAAAACATATGAGTCGTAGACCTATCTCTTTCTACATAAAGCTGATTGGTCGAGAATATTTTCGTTGGGTGAAGTTTGGCGCAGCACAGGACTGTGCTTTGTGTCGCGAGTGCCCCAATAATGTGACGTTCGTCGCACTTTTCAGAATTGATTTATTTATAATTTATTGTAAATAAATATAAAAAATGGTGCCAGCCTGTGTAGTTTGTGGGCGTTATCAAGAAGTTTATATGGGGATATGTTTTCATACGTAAGTAAAGTGATTGATATAGTAAAATAAAAAATGTTACAACAAAACCTCAAAATATGAAGTTTTGTACCTATACAAATCAAATGGTTATTTTTAATGTTATAGAAATATTGTTCAAATTTTTGAAAGTTATTACATTATTTTTGAACTCACAAAACGATTATTATTGTAGCATTTTCAATTCAATTTTAAGAAGAATTAAAGGTTACCAAGTTTTTAAAATAATCTAGCTGAAACAGGTTATTTTACGTGAATGTTCTTAAAATTCAATTTATTATAACTTCAAATTTCTAATGTATTGTTTATCTTTTTTTTTAATTAAATGTACAGAATATTTAGGTAATGCCCGGGGCCGCCAATTCAGTTGACAGAGTCGTGAAACAGATTAAGGCAGGTCTACGTCTCATATGTTTTCTCTCTCTCTAGAGCCTATTTCAGTTCTCCCCAAAGCGTTACCGGTCCATTTCTGTATGTCGATGGACGCAATGCAGACATCTCAATTTGAATCGTTGAGTTTGATAGATCTGCTTGTTAGCTTTTAAAATCCGTCGCTAATTTTTTTTATAACAAATTCCAATTTCGAAAAATTGCGGTGGTTTGTTCTTAAAATTTTAAAACTGATTTTTCTCAAAAGAAAAAGTGTTCTGTTTAGGTTTTTAAATATTGGTACTAACATTTAAGCGTTCCCATGAAGATGACCCTTATGGTCGGTTCTAATTTAGGAGATATTCGTATTTTTCTAAATTAGGTTCAAAATTATTATTTCCGTATTTTAGTGAGAAATACTAAGAACGCTACTAAATCTATTAGTACATAGATGGTATATTTCAAATTCGAAGAAAAAGTATAACATGTATAATAGGTGCGCTTATGCGATAAAGGGAAAAGTAACACGATTTTGCCTTAGCAATGGCACATGATATTTCTGCAACACCCGTATATAAAATTCGAGTTTTGAAGAGCCCGTGAAGTGTGTCAAAAGTCAATCAATTTGTAATCCCTTGATGAAATAGTATCCCGTGAGCACACACAATTTTCAACATTTGAAAAAACTGTGAATACACATCAAGTACGTGATACACCATTAACAAACGCGAAGTTAAAGCAATGAGTATAATAGTGCTGCCACCTTACAGAAGAAACCGATTTGCCAGTGCAATATTATAATACTCACTAAGCGTACCGTCTTCAACGAAGTAAAATGATTTTGCCTACTGCATCACCGGGGTAAAAGTACTTTGACCCTGTTAAGTACAAATTGATGTTATTGTGCAGAAATCAATAATATTATCCATGCAAAATGGGCGTAAAAACTTGTGTTTTTGACGTGGGTGATAGAAAAATAAATATACTCGCGTATCTTTCAAAAACCAGACCAAATTAAAAAATCAAAATATTTCCTTTAAAAAGTTCTAAGAACACTTCTTTGCGCATTTCTCTATCTTGTGTTTTAGTCCAAATTATCACTACAATATGAGTAAAATAAGCTATAATCGTACAGATCTTAAAAAAGTAGTATTTAGCATATATTTTCGAACCAAGAATACGCTTTATTTTGTTTTCTGCTCATAGTCTCACTGATTGTGAGTGAAATGTCACTGATTCAAATAGCTAGAAATGGGTCCCTGACAATCAGTGAAAGGTTACTAAAGGTTTCAGTAAAATACCCACTTTTGAGGGTTGGCGGCACTGCACCATGTCATATAGAAATTATAATAAAATAATATTTTAGTAGATTTAATTCAAGAATCACAGTAAAAACTTAAAACCCATAAATATGATCAAATATTAAAAAAGGTGAAAAGTTCCGATGCTTTTAAATGACAAACAACCTCACATATTACTTTCATTTCAAGCTTGGACTGTCATGTACAAACCCGTTCAGTAAGTACTTCCTATACGAGTCAGAGTATATATTTATCCCGCAATTAATTCAGCAGACCTACAGCCCGAAAATTGAAAAATTTTATTTCATTAAAGAATTATTTTTGCTACTTAAGTAAAAGAGTAACAATAACGTTTAACCTAACAATTTAAAGGTTATGCTTCACATGGTTTACTCTGGTGTTACTAATCTGATTAGTGCATAAGCTTTGAATCACTGATTAATTAGTGAAATGCCTTACTACTATTTCAATTAGTGAATTGTTCATTGATTTATATTAAAATAGTACTAAAATAAATCCACTGGTTCGTTTTTTTACCAACAAATCACACACTCGTTTTATTTTATTATTGTTTCCATCGC
>NC_046661.1:71459396-71501478 GCF_010883055.1 Belonocnema kinseyi | reverse complement strand
AAGCCACACCATGTTCAAAATGTACTTTTTTGTAGCATTACATACTTTCCCAGGGGGCACCGAGACATCCTCAAGATGTCTTTGCAATTTTATTTCAATAACAATTTTTTAAACAACAAAGGACCTACATATTACTTTAGTAAGGCCTGACTTCATTGATGGTATAGTCCCCTTAATTACAAAAAAAAACTATAGTGGTTAGTGTCACGAAATGAGTTGTATAGTCTGAATTCTTCCGAGGTCGAAAAGTTATATACAGTTAAAATATAGTGAGGTTTCTAATTCAAGGTTTTATTATAAATTTAATTGTAGATAATTTCGGTCTGTGTGAATAAATACAAAATAAACCAAAATTTAATTGCAAGTCCGTCTGCTGGACAAACAGTTCAGGATTAGAAAACGAGAATACATAATCCTTTTTGCTCTTGGACGGTCAAGAGAGCGTCTCAAGGGTCCGTCTTGCCCCTTTGTCGTCAGAATGTTCTTCCACTGGACAGAGAGGTCCTTTGAGACGATGAGCTTGCTAGCTGCGCGTTAATGTAACCAAACCGCAATTCAAGCAAACGCAATTTAATCCCTGGACGTGCTTTTAATCCCAGTGAGTTCATTATGTTAAATGTAGTTGCACTACTCTAAATTTCTCGGAGCGAGATTCCACTTTGCTTGAGCGAAATTTCACTCTTTCTTCCATTTCAGTATTATCAAATCTAACTGGAATCGACCTTCACTTTTCTTTAGTTTGAAAACTCATTCTTCGATTTAGAGCGACCGTTCACTCCAAAAGAGTTTCGTGACGACTCTAAAAGTATGAAGTCGCCACTCTACTTTCGCCTCAAATAGTTTTACCCTCACATTTGGGGTGGAAAATGTGACTTAATCAGAGTGAGATGTTAAATCGAAATCAAGAGTGGTAAGTCTACTCCTATCACAAGAGTGAACGCATGTTTCACTAGTGCGTATTGAAAATTTATTTTAGTGGTAGGGTGACAACTAATCTTTAATTACGAAAATATTACTATATGTATAATTTTATATTTGCTTATATTCAAATAATTACAAAACAATGATAGAGTAATTAATAAAAATGATATGAATATACTTTGATTATTCGCTTCGGCCTTGTAATTAAGTTGCTTTATAGTTCCTTATTTGGAAGCTCCAAAGCATTCAGCCTGCAAAAAAAAATTATTTGCTTTTTATCTTTTATTTAATTTCGCTTCCTCATAGAGAAAGCTTTATAATCGTAATAAATTCAAAAAGTGTTAATTTATTACCTAATTGAACGTACCCCAATGTAAACACAGAAAATGTTTTTTGATTATAATTGTTTGAACAAAATATTTCTCTGAGTGGAGTAGGGTGCGACGGAACTTATGATTTCAAATCTTCAGCTCGAAAAATTATAATTTCAAATAAAAATTTCGATTTTTCTGATTCTTCATTGTATTGAAATTTTTTTCGAATTTTTTGTATATTTCTATTTTTAAAATGATTAAAACAAAAGGTTAGTTTATTTATCATTCAAAAAATAACTAATGCGTTACGAATCAAAACCCCCGCATGAAAACCCTGAAATATTTGTTAATTAGATGGCATGAAGACGCCGGAAATAATTTGAAAATTGCTTAATTCCTCCGTAAATCGTACATTTGAAGATAGAGTGAGAAAAAAGTCACTATTTTATATTTGTAAAATCGCAAGTAATACGTTACCATCTTTATATTACATGTAAAGAATAAGTATTGATTAATGTCTATATATCACAAAAACATATCGTCGAGTGCTTACTGAGTAGAATGAAAAAAAGTTCTTTAATCTTTGTTCTAATTTCATAATTTGTAGGCAATCATAATAGGAATCTTTAAATTCTTAGTTGAAAAAATTAATTATCAATAAGAAACTCATTTTCAATGAAAGAAATTAAGTTTTAAATAAAACTATTAATTATCTACCAAAAAGAATCTTTTAAAATAAAATACATAAATTTGGCAAGAAATATTTAAATTTTTAATGGGAATGTCAAACCAATAGTTTAAACATTAATCCAAAAGGTTAATTTTCTACCAAAAAAAAGAGCAATTTTCAACGAAATATAGAAATTTTCAACCAAATCGTTGTAATTTCAACTAAGAAAGATACATGTTTAACTACACTGTAATAGTTCGATTTTCAGTTTAAAAATAATTTCAAAAAATATATTATTTACTAAAATAGTTAAATTTTTAACAACGACAAAATATAATTTTTTAACTACAGTAATGTTTCATCAAGAAAAAAACATTTTTGTAAGAAAGAAATTTCACTTTCTACTAAGTAGTTGAATTTTGAGCCTGAAAGGTTTTAGTTACTATCAACGCCCAGCGAAAGTTTTGAAAATTTAATAAACCACTTCTGTGCAGTGGAAGAAGAATTCTAGTACCGAAATGAAATATATAGGAAGATTCGAGGAAGACCTGATTCTTAAACTTTCAAAATAAGATTTTGATATAAAAGCAAAAAAATTCAAGGTGCATTTTTTATTTATAATATGCGAAAATTAGAAAGAAATTCATTGTAGAGCGTTAATCATAATTCATCAAGAATAATCAAGAATAATACCTAAAAAGATTTAACGTGTCTCATAGGAGGTTAAGTTTCGCTCATTTAGCTTGGCAACAGCATTTAACCATATTTTAAAAAATGTAACAAAGCTTTTTTCTGAGAATATAACCGACTAAAGTATACTTCAATTTAAAATTCAACAAAACAAAATTTCATAATCTAATGATTTTTGTTTCAAATGTCAGTTCCCAGTAAAGAAAGGTAATAAAACTGAACATCTTTAAATGATTCAAAATTTTAATCTTTGAAATTTAGTAATTAGTATTTACAATAATTTATTAGAAGTTTTGAAAGTTTTCATGAAAACGCGGAAAAATAGGTTGAAATAAAAATTTGGCTTTAAATCGAATATGGGTTTCCGTCATTTTTATTATTAAGGATATTCTAGGTCAAGTTAAAATTGTGCACTGAAATGTAGTTATTTGCATTTGTATTATTTATAAATAAGGTGAAATAAAAGAATAACACAAGATATACTATACGGCAAAGTACATGGGAGTTTTGTTGTGGATCCAAATCTGAAATCACATGGTTTTTTACCTTTCATATAATTTATAAATATATTTGTATCCATGGCATTACAGATTGCTAATAGGTTAATCTAAATATTATGCAGTGAAATATTTTGCAAATATTGTTTGTAGCAAAATTTAAAACTTTTCGCTTTCTTCGTTTGAAAATATAATATTGAAATATTGGTAAAATTTCCCATCTTTGACAAACTGTGAAAATTAAGTGGACTAATAGCAAATGGACAGAAAACGATATATGATAACTAGAATTTATTGTTACTAAGATTAAACTTCTATGGATAGACGTGCTATCAGCATACGACTGAGAATCGAACACAATTTTGTGCTGCTGCCGCGAACTCAGGCACATAATTATAAGATTGATATATACTGTTTAGCTACCGTGAAATAATAAATTCTCCAAGTAGTCATGATGTTTCATAACTTTCATTGATTATTTTTCAACTCTAGCCGACGCTGCCGCTATCTGTTGGTAATAAAAACAATCAGAAGAAACTCTGTAATTCCGAGTCTCAATTATTTTTCATAGCTACATAACTTATATAACAGTAGATGCATTGTATTATTGAATTTTCCTACACTAAAAGAAAAAGTAATGTTTTTGCAAATCTTTAATATGTTTAAGAATAAAATTCATAACTTCGTTAGCCATTTTATTCGATAACTCATGAATATTTAAATGTCTCGCATTTGAAGAAATTTTTGACGTAGTTGCCTGAACGGGACGAGCTGTCGCTGACTGTCTCAGTTTCGGACACTTGAACTTGAGTTGCGAAATTGCGTTTCGATAACTGAGACGGTCACTTTCGCCGTGTTTTAAATTAAATGTCGCAGTATTATTTTAGTGATATATTAATAATATTGTTTATAAGACACAATCTTGACGTTTAATTGATTATTTATCCTAAAAAACTAGTTTAAAGTAGTTTATTGAAACCTTTAATTCTACCGGGAATCTACGGGTTTCGATGATGTCAGATATCTAACTTTTTTTTTTAATGCTGAAAATTGGAATTAATACAACGTTTCTCGTAAATCGATTGGGATACGCCAAAAAAGACAGCATTTTTAATTCAAATAGAAAATTGTATATTATTATATAAGATATAATTATAAATAAGTATAATGAAAAAATTCATCAATTAAAAAAAAGTGTCAATAATTTGAAGAGAAATTTAAAATGGGAGAGTCGGGTTAACGACGGCCCACTACTGTAAATAACTCTGCCCGCCCGGTACGTGACGAATACAAAAGGAACATTATATTACCGTCGCACCACTCTTAAAAGGACCTTGAAAAGGACCCAAATCTTTCAATACATAAATAAATAAATAAACAAATAAATCATTCAAATCGACTCTGCTTATAGACTCAAATTGGCCTGGCTATTTCGCTTGAGAATACTCAGAAATTTCTATCGGTAGGGTAATCCCAAAGTTTCCCAACTGCTTAGGTAAGTAATGTGATATAGTATCTAATAAATTTAATTTTTCAACCAAAATTAGTAAGTGTGCATTTAAATTCAATATTATAGATTTGTATGAAATATTGATAAGATTGATATTATTGATTTACTTTTCAAGATAAATCAAGTAATTTAACTTTTCTGTTAAAAATTTATATTTCAAACAGTTTGGTTAAAATTTTAAATTTATTTCTTGACGGAATTTTTTTTTTTATTAACAGTTGAATTACTTTCTTCACAATTCCTCTTTTTGGTTTGAAAACGTATCTTTTTAATTATAAATTTCATTTTTCTTGAGCAAAAATGCTATTGTGGTTTTGTTTGGTTGAAATATCAAATATTATAATTTTTTATCAGAATTTAACTTTTGTTTAACCTAATAATTCAATTTTGCAATAAATTCTTGAATTTTTAAATAAAAAAGACTAATTTTCTACCAAAAAAGATTAATTCTTATCAAAAAATATAATAGTTGTTATTTCCAACGAAAAATGTTTTAATTATAAATTAAACACGACATGATTTTTTAAACAAAGAAGATTTTTTATTAAAACAAAAAAGATATATTTTAACCAAATTTAGGAATTTTCTACTTAAATAATATTATTTTTAACAAAACAGTTATGTTTTTCTCAAAGAAAAAAGTAATTAATAATTAAAATGACGAATTTTCGAACCCAAAAGACGAATTTTCAACAAAATAGTTGAAATATATAATAAAAACAGATTTTTCAGTCAATAACATTTTCAACCAATTAATAAAATTTGTAACCAAAAAATAAGTCACTAATTTTACTAAAAAATTAAATTTATGAGTTATTATTATGTTGCTATAAATTACTTATCTAAGCAGTTGACAACATTTGAGGTTAGAATTAGAGGTTACAATAAATAACTTTTTTAGAATAAATAATTAAACGGTAATCACAATCCATTCTTGCTTTTTAATGTATTCTGTAATAAATTGTAAGTAAATTGTACCATTTTATTTAGACAAACTCCATGGGATTTTCCTTGTCCCAGTATTGGCTTCTTTAATGCCCCACTTAAGAATATGTCCCAGAATTCGTCCCACTAATGGGCGATCTGATTAGCTTTAAAAATATCCATTTATTTTAACTTTCTATAAAATTACTAATGTATTTTTTGTTCTAATCGATCAAATAATGTCTTAGCCACTTATTATAACAGTTTTTGTACCAAAAATTCCAATTCCCCATTTTTAAATGTCCTCTAATCTAGTTTATCGAATCTCTCTAACACATGAATGTTTAGAATGTTTACTATATTTTTGAAAGCATTATTTATTGCCAAAAAAAGGTTTAATGCTCGATTTATAAATATAAATTTGCGCATTTTGTTGGCGCGAAGTTCAAATCGAGGTTCTGTTATTTCCATTTAAATAATTACGAAACAAGCAGTACGACAATTGAGTAAAAATTTAACATCCATGAAAAATAAAGTTTAAATAAGTATTTTTTGAAAAGTAATGAAATAAAACTTATTATAAATAATAATGTTAAAATGGTAAAATAATATTTAAGTTTATAAGAACGTAATGCTTTGAAAAATATTTCAAACTTTCTAGACTAATTTCTCGTAATAGAAAATTTGATCAAAAAGTTTTTATTTGGATCAAATTGAATTTGTACGTTTTCCTAATGTTTTTTACATTCTCATCAAAAAGGTATTAGATTCGTGTAAAATTTGACCCTCCCTAGTTTTTGTCAAATGTCCACGTTTTAAGACCCCCTGAATTCGAAAAACAGGTTTTTACGAATGTGTCTGTCTGTATGTCTTTCTGTATTTCTGTCTGTATGTAAGTATGTCTGCGAACACAATAACTTTTGAAAAAATTAATCTATTAGATTGCCCTTTGTTACACTCGTTAAGTGTCCTAAACTAAAGGTCCAGTTCGTTAGCCAGCCATTTTGGATGCAACTTGAAAAAGTGGACACATTTTGAATATTTTTGGGACCGCTTTTTTTTAAATTTAAAAATTCTCCGTGCGGCTATTCATAGTATTCAAAAAGTCGAACAATTTATCCTTATGACTATTTTTGTAAAATCAAAAATTACCAGAGTAATAGCATTCACAAAATTCAAAAAATCACACGAAAATGAACCTTTAAAGTCCATTAAGAAGAAAAAGTTTCATTTTCAAATCCCCTAAAAGATTATCATAACATCTTTTTGAATTTTATTGATAAATCAAAAATTAAATCTTGACAGCATAAAAAATAATGCAAAATCCAAAAGTTACATTTTTCATGCAGCTCGTTCACAGTATTTCAAATTATTATTATTAAATATTTGAATATCATTAAATATTTCAGAAATTATAACGGGCTTATTGGCCAAATCGTTCTCGTAGGTAAATAAACGTATTCCTACTTTTTTATTTTTGAACAAAAATATTTTTAGAACTCGCTCTTGCCATTTTTATGTCTTATGGAGTTTAAAATGTAAAATGTTTTCAAATTTTATTTCTTCGATTTTTGACACGAAATTATAAGTCAATTTATTTGATATTTGATATACTTGTTCTATTATTAATGAATAATGCATTTATTGTATTTTTATATCTCATAAATATAATGCAAAAGTTTTAGGCATATCAAAAATTGCATAACATGGCAATATTTGAAGGCTCATTTTGATCCTCAGATATACTTGCGTTATTTGACATTTTGAAGAGACATTCTTTAGAGTTTAGACTATTGAGACAAGAATTCTAAAAAAATGATTAAGAGTATAATTAACATTTAGTAAAGAGTAAGAAAAGCTTATGGAAAATGACGCATTTAAGCTGAACACCGGGTGTAGGGACTGCAGGTAGACGGCAGCAAAAAAAGTTGACCCTCGGTCGGTCCGCTCATTGTACACCGTATTTTCTGCGATCTCTGTCAATGAGTTGAATGGCAAAGTAATAATAAGTTAATAAATCTATAGCTGCTCTCTGGGATAAACCTGTAGCTGGTATAAGGACTTCCTTACTTCAAATCAAAAAAACTTTGAAGTCTCAGAGCGAGTTCTAAAAATATTTTGTTTTGAAAATAAAAAATAGGCATACATTCATTTTCCTACTAGAACAATTTGGCCAACAAGCCCTTTAAAATTTCTCAAATGTGATTTCTTGGGCCACCCTAATATATATACATTTATACATAATTTCGAAGTTACAAAACGGTAAGGCTGCTTAGTAAATCGTATGTGTAAAGTTTAAATCATAAACAAAACATTGAAAATGAGCAGATTCAGGTAATGGAAAAACGACCAAAGTTGCAATAAGACGTTAAATAACAAATTTTTTTTAAAAAGATTGCGCATTTTTTTAAAACGGGACAATGAACCTTCGTCTGTTTTAATACAAATACAAGTTACGAATTATAATAATATACATTTATGGGAATGATATTAAATTTCAGGGATAAACTCGAGTGCGAAGCACGAGATACGTGATGAGAATGTGTTCGTTAAAGCCGAAGGAGCTTTAACAAAAAAGAATTCACAATAACCAAACTACTGTTGTCGATACTTTCACCTTTAGTTTAAAAAGGTTTATGCGGAAAGATCGAGCGCGAAGCGTGAGGTAAATGATTTATCGAGCGCGAAGCGCGAGAACCAACAGTCCGGCGCCCTAGGCGTATTACGCGTATTATTAGTATTATTAGGCGCATTGCGCGTATAGAAGGACCATTTCATCTTAAATATCGAACAGATTCATGCGTAGGGAATTCAGCATGTATGCGCTCTACTTTTCTGGTAATCTTAACATGCCTTTTCTCTACTATGTTTTCGTATCAAGGAGGTACCATCGCTACTGCCGAGATCAGTCGGCTACGCAGTCGTAATACCTACACTCGTATGACTTACTGAGTTGAGGTCTGGCAACATTGTGTTCATGTCGCCGGCGACATGAATCAACGGCTGACTGAGATCTACATTGATCGCGCCTCGCGATGTTGCCAGATTGCGATAGTCAACGTTCAGCAGCACAACTTTTGTGATTGATTATTTGTTTTCAGGTATATGCAGTAACCAAATGGTTAATATTATTTTTGCACCTCAATTTTGAAATACTTGTTTTTCATTAAAAAAATTATCCATAATATCTTAATGGTGGTTACTTAGCTATCATTCAGTAAAGAGCTCAAAAACGCCATCTCTCATAAGAGGCAATGTTAAATATGACGAAATTAAAAACGTTAATAACTTATTTATAAAGTACCCTATGCTTGTGACATTTTAACTGAGTACATTTGGTGATTATATTTAGATATTGTGAAAGTTTGGTTAAAATGGTAATGAAAATTCTTAAAGTGATAGTGCCTCCTTAAGGTGCGAATTATTCATGATAAAAAGTTCTATTCTGAGCGAACGCGAATGTGTACAGCATGCGCAGTAGAGATTCTTGTGTGTTTTTAAGTTGACCTATGGCCTTACATAACCTAAAAATACACAGGAATAACTAATGAACATGCCAGAGATATCGGCATTCGTATACGACTGACTGGGCGGGGGATATGCTATCTCTTTCGCACAGCAAAGTGATTGGTCTTTTAAATTTTTCTCTATAAATAGATCTTGACTTGCGCATACATTTAAACTATCTAACATTTATTTAGTTTTATCCCAGGGGATAAATCTTAATTTATTTAATAACTTGGACAAAAAATATTTTTCACAGTTACCAAAAAAAAATATCGTACAATTAGCAAAGCTGTCAAAATAGTGAGCAATGCTTTTAGAGATGGCTATTTCAAATCCTAAACAATTTTTAAGAAGTTACGAACGAGAAGATTATGCGTCGCATGACGTTTTTCATTTCGTACCTCAAGAAGCGGACACGTCGTACCCAAAGTAGTGGGCACAGTTTTTCGATACTGCGTGCCCCAAGTGATGGACATTTCGTACCCCAAATGATTGGGAATCTGTACCTTACATTACTGTGCAGCATTCACGCGTATCCAAATCGAGGGGATGTGCTCTAGGATGGTCCCAAAATGCATGCCAACTTTCTTTTGCACGCTAGGGGGCAACAATCAACCCAATTTTATTCCAAATCCGAAAAAATAAATTCCCTAATTTTTTAATTTTAATACGTGCCGGTTTTGACTTGAAGTTTCCTATGTAAAATGCATCGGGAAAAATCTCTTTTTTTAGTTTTAGAATGATTTTTTAGGGTTAGAAAAAATGTGACGCGAAAGTATGGGGGCCTGTCAACTTGAATTGTAATTATTCATTTAAAACTAAATCTTTATTTTTCAGTTCTGAAATTCACTTCTGAAATTCATATAAGGACACATAGCAGGGGCAGGGTCGTACTCTTGCTCCTATATGCAGAGAATAGAGAGCTGGAACTGCAGTGAAAACACAATTAATATATTTATAAGTAATTAGTCATTATTCGATCATTATTTTTTATACCTGTTTTATTGCCTGCTCCATTCCTGAACTGTTTAGTTAAAAATTTATTTATTTTGTCGAAAATTTGTCTTTTTTGGTTTTATTTTCCAAGTCAAAAACTAAACGCTTTATTAAAACTTCACTTTTTGGGGTAAGAAATAATGTAAATATAACTATTTGGACAATTTGATTAGAAAGTCAACTATGTTGTAGAAAATTCAACTTTTTTGTCTAAGAGTAGTTTTTTTATTAAAAATATATTTTTTTAAATAAAAAATTATATTTTCCAAATAAAAATGTACCTATTCCATATTTGTTTCAAAATTCAAAAATTTGTTCCGCAAAACAACTTTATAGTAGAGAATTCAACCTTTTATAGAAGATACGTTTTATTATTGAAAATAATGCTTTTAAATGAAAAGTTAGTTTTAAAAAATAAAACTTTAAGAATTACATTTTCACCTAAAAATTTATTTTTTTATTTATAAATTAAACTATGTAGGTAAAGGTGTATGTAATTTGTTGGAAAAACTTTATTTTTTGGTACAAAATTGATCTTATAAACTTAAAAGTGAACTATTTGGTTAAACGTTAATGTATTCTGGATAGGAAATGGTCCTTGTTTGTTGATGGTTCTTTTTGATTGAGATTCTTGTTAAAAAATCTTTTTTTTTTCTTGAAGCTTCATCTCCTTGGTTGAAAAAGTAACTATTCTGATTGAAGTTCGTTTCATGTTTGGTTGAAAATTAATCTTTTAAACTGACAATTATACCATTCCATTTTTTGATAAAAAATTGATATTTTTTACTTGAAGGTTAACATTTGTTATTGAGAATTTATGCGTTTCATTTGTAATTAATCTTTAATGTGAAAATTCTACTGTTTTGTAGAAAATTAATCTTCTTGGTTTGGAAGGTCAAGTTTTTAGTTGAGCAATCATATTTTCTGTGTTAAAAATTAAAATTATTCAAGATAATTTTTTGTTTGTTTGTTAAATATTTAAAAGCTTTGTTGCAAATCTAGTTTTATTGTTAAAATTATTCTTTTTTTAATAAAAAATTTAACTATTCCATGCTTGGTTCTAACTGTATCCTGTGTATTCAATAAGTTACAAATTTGTTTTTTTTTTTAAATAGAATATTTGATTCTTTTCGTCGAAAATTCATCTTTTTCGTTGAAATTGTTTGTTTTTTTTTAATATAATTTTTCTAATAGATTTTTTTTCTGAAAATTCAACTATATGTACCATTTTCAGTTAAAACTGTATACTGTATAAGTTAAAAATTGTACTGTTGGGTAGAAAGTTCCTGTATTTTGTTAAAAACTATTCTTTTTGGGTAAAAAGAAAACCTAAAAATGAAAGAACAGAAGTACTTTTTGTTTCTGTTTTTCTTTTTCAAGTAGATACAGTTGAATTTTATGGCATTGTAACAAAACAAGATTAAATAGAGTTGTAGCATGTAAAATTTACTCTGAAATCGCTGCAAAGGTGACATTTTTTTCTTTCTGTGAATCTCCTTCGTTAAAAGTTGAACTTTTTGGTTCAACGTTCAACTATTTTGTAGAAAATTTATCTTTTGGGGTAGAAAATTCTTCTTTGTTGTTGTTAGTTTCACTTTTTGGTTAAGAATCTTGTGTTAAGTTGATAATTTTTTTTGAAAATCATATTTTTTGTTGAAGATTGATTCTTTTTTTCTTAAAAATCCACTTTTTCCAAAACTTTTGACTTTCTACCGTAAAAACTTTTATTTTATTTAAATAAAAAAACGATTTAATGGTTTTTAAGCTAATTTACTATTTACATTGTTTTAAGAAATATTTATGGGGCGGCTCAAAAAGCAGGAAAGCAGCTGGAAAGGGACTTTTTTAATTTTAACAATTGTAGTTGCAGTATTTAACTTAATCCTGCATCAGTGTTATTTTTTAGATTAAAGTTGATTATATCGTACCAGTAATATCATATAAGTTCTATATAATAAGTTCTATTTAATGAAAAAAGCTATGCATTTATATCTCAAGCATTTATCGAATTTGAATCCTTTCATAATTAATTTATAATTTGTCTTATTACAATTATATGTTATACTTGATTAATTTATAGATTATGTAAAGGTTGAAAATACCATGGTGAATATTTTATACTCTGTATCTGAATTCGTATGAATTTGTACTAACTGAATTGTGCGATGACTTTTATCAATTTATGAATAGATTGCAATCTATACCAATCATCAGTGAAAAAAACTACTAATTCGTAGAAGAAGCGTTAGCATTAAATTCATAAATAATTATTTTTTATTAATTACATTTTTAACGATTTGTATACGCATTAGTAATTTTTTGATTAATGATTATTATCGGAATGCCTACTCTAAATCAATTGATAAAGGACTTCCCACTATTTACATAGCAGAGCCTCATGCCAGTTCAGATATAGAGAATCAAAAGTTTGTTTAAAAATAATTCAAAAATATATATTTGGCTATAATCAATAGCCCTTTTCACCATCTCATATTTTCAAATCGATCTTTTGCGACAAGCGAATTTTCCTTGCTTACATATTTATATTTACACTATGAAATAATCAAGTCGGCCCTTAAAAATGGTCGAATCGTCCATCCGAAATGACTACGTGAAATATCTAAGATAATCGAATCGACTAGTAGATACGTCCCAGTCGAATGTCTGATAAAATTAAATCGACCATCCGAGATTTCCAAACCGATCCTTCACAATGATCGGGTCAGCCAGCTTGAGATGACCGAGGCGACGGTCTGAGGAAATCGAGTCGACTTTCTGAGATTGTCGATTTGGACCTCTTGTTTTTACTTTATAGAGATAGGCGCTTTAGTCATATTCAAGAGCTGTCCTATACTCGACCCTGCAATATAGTCTGTTTGCACGTTTATATTGCTAAACAGACCTTCATTTTTCTCCGTGTGTATTCTCGTATTTTTTTGTTTAAAATTATTAATATTGGCCTAGTGAAATCATTGGTTATTTAATTTTTAATTATCTAAGCAAATGGAATTGTTTTAAATAATTTTTTTCTCGAAAATTCGTTATTTCCCCTAAAAATTATTACTATTAGTCTAGTGGAATATTAATTAACATTATTTCATTTATTTTCAATTGTTTAAACAAATGGAATTTGTTTTAATAACTTTTTTATTAAAAATTATTAATATTCCTGCAGTGAAAAATTTATCAACATTGTTTGATCAATTTTATTTTGTTTTATACCAATTATTACTTAAATATTACTATTAAATTAATTATTATCAAATTAATTATTAATGAGTAATTAACTATTACTGACAAATATTCCACTAGAACGAAAGTAATAATTTTGATGTAAAAAAAATCGAAACGAAATTATTCAAACAAATTCCATTTGTTTAAATAATTAAAAATAAATGAACTCATGTTAATAAATATTCCACTAGACCAATAGTAATCATTTTTGAGGGAAAAAATAATTAAACAAAAATTCTTGAAACACATTCCATTTGTTTAAACAATCAAAAAATAATGGACCAATGTTATTAAATGTTCCATTTGTTTGAATAATTGAGAATTGACGTTTTTTGTTTTAAGGATAGTTTTCAGGTACTCGTGGGTGTGTGTTAAGGATGTCAAACCCATATGTTTGTTACATTAAATTGTTCATTGGCTAATTCTCAACTGGACCTCATACTCACCCGTAACATTTTTTCAAACCCTAAAAAATGATTCCAAAAACTCAAAAAAGTGATTTTTTCCCATGTATTTTACATGGGAATTTTCAAGTCAAAACCGGCAATGTTGAAATCGGAAAAAAAAATAATAAAAATAAGGGAATTTGTTTTTTTCGGATTTGGAATGAAATTGGGGGGATCGTTGCTCTCTAAAAAAAAGCGTTTTTGAGCTACCCTAATGTGCACTGAGTATTCCGGGAGTCAGATAGCCCACTGCTGCCGAAGTACTTAACGAGACTAACGGACTACTACAAAGACCTCACACTAGTTAAAAATAATTTAAATTTTGGGAAATCCTAGCATGACAGAAGAACCACCATTCAATACGGGCGACTATCGTTTGTCTCATTTCGACTGCAATGTAAATAAGTAGGAGTGAGCGAGAGAGTAATGGTATACAGAGTAATGGCGAAAGTAATTGTTATTTTTATTATATTTTCCTTCATTTTTTTAAAGAGGAGTATGAAATTATATTTATAATATTAGGTATGAAAATTCAGGCGTTGTATTCACAATAACAGGAAGAAAAATTCAGATATTTTATTTTTAGTTGAAAAGAACAGGTAATAAAAAAGTGTATAAAAACTTTTACACGGTTCCATTGAAATTATTTCAAACTAAAGATGTCATAAATTGAAAAATCCCATCAATCCTTCTCTCGATTTTGTATCTGGGATGTCTTACACTATTTTTTAAATAAAATACACCATTTTCGCCGGAGCTGTTTTTGAAGGAAATCTATTTTTAATTTCTAAAAATCCAAATACCCAGTTTTCTCAAAAACGAAGCAAGATATGAAAAGAAGTTATGAGAGCAAAAATGTTTATTGTAAATAGTTGCTACAAAAAGTTATCCTAAATAATGTTTATTTTCACTTCTTCTGATTAAAAATCTTAATTGTCTTTTTAAGAGGTGAAAAATCGTTTTTACTCTTTTATGACCATTTACAAAATTAGAACAGGCAAAATCTTGCTTTCGTAACTTCTTTTCATATCTTGTTTTGTTTTCGAGAAATCTGGGTATTTCAATAAGTCTGAAGTTCGCAACGTTTTCCAAAAAAACGAAAAAAAAATTTAATATTTCAGAAGTCAAAATATTTTTTCTGAATATGGCAGTATTTTGTGCGAAAAGTACCATCATAAAGTTTTATCCCTCTAGCGCAAGTGGAACCCGCCCACAAATCAACCCCTCAATATTATAAAATTTGTTAAAAATATGCAATTTTCATTTTAAAATGTTTTCAATAATGACTGTGGAATTTAGTGATAAAAGCACCACTAAGGAGTTTCATCCCTCTAGGGCATGTGTGACCCACTCGGAATCAACCCCTCAATATAAATAATAGCGTAAATTCACTTATTTTGTAGAATTTTAATAGAAAATTGAGGGAATTTTTCCTAAGGCGAAATGATAGTACGTAATAACTTAAAATTACCCCAAACGTGTAGAATATCAATAAAAAAAGCAATTGCCACAGCTCGATTGTTTCAATGGAAGATCCACGCCCTACAGGAATCGCCTTGTACATCAGAGCTCGGCAAACTTTTTGCTCACTTTTGTCTACAGGTGTGTCAAAGTAAGGAAGTTTAAAAACTTTTATTTTTTCAGCTAGCGATTTCAAAATACAATAATCAGCATCTTCGAATTTTTTCGATTCCAATGATATATTACTTGCCTGGAAAAGTTAAATATTTTAAGGAGTTTAATATTAAGAAACTGCAGTTTAATATTAAATTTAATACTAAATACTTCTCAAATGTTTAACCTTTATAGATAAATTATATGTCTTTGCATTCGGAAAATACGTAGACTCCAAATATATTACTTTCAAATCCCTGATTGCAAAATTAAGAATTTTTTAATCTCAAATTTTTTCTCATTTTCTAACGAAGTCGGTACCAAGTTGTATACTTACCTTCGCATCGACTGTTCTTTTAAACACTAAACGCGCCATTTTTGTTGCAAGAGAGGAGGCATGTCGCGCACTGGAGGATTTTATCCCGAAATACCAGCGCAGAGCAGTAAGATTCAAACATTAACACTTATTACAAGCAAAGCATTGCAAACAATTTTAATGAAAAACGACACATTTTTATTACATTCTGATATGAACAACAAAAATTTATGAAAATAAATCTTTGAGATGAATACAACATTAATAATTCTTTTCTCCAAAAAATGTGAAGCATTATTGAAAATATTGTGCTAGTTTATCAAATATTTAAGTGCAAAATATCTTCTTAAACATACAATAATACTTCAAGAATCTTTAGAAAATGTGCCTAATCCACGTGCAGAAATTAACATTATTTTTAAAAGGATTGCCTATATTCAGTATCAATCATTCAATTTCCTGAATTGTAGGGAATGTTTTCAAACTCTTTCATAAATTACTATCTGTGTATTGAAACTTCCCTAGAAATTGTAAGCCTACGGCCTTGCTCGTTTCTGCCATGAGACTCATAAAATGAATAAATTATTATTATTATTACACCATTAATCCATTTCCCTTTCGGAGTAGGCGTGACTCACTCAGTGGGGGAGGGATTAATGTAAGGAAGGGGTATACAATTTTTAGATTGATCGAGAATTCTCGAGTTAATTATTTAAATAACACTCTCTTTCCGCAACACTGTTCCGACCCAGGTTGCTGATCAATCTCTCTAGCAATCATCCCAAGTGAAGATCCTCACAATGTCGTCATGTGAGGTTCCCTACTTGGGTCCATTAGTGTCCAAGGTATTTTTTTCAGACGTCATTCACTCTACTGACACTCTTATTATTAACTATTTGCCGCGATACTGTTCTGTCCTGGCATAATTCCCTAGCTTCTTTTAGGCATATGCATTTTTTCATGCAGGCTCTCGTGTTTGTGTGGCTTCTTATGTATCTTCTAACTCGGGCCTCATTCACACATTTTGACCATTATTTCTGCGGTCTGCCTCTGGGCACGGTGCCATTTACTTTACCTTGATACACTTGTTTCATTAGTCGTTCATTTGGCATGCTCTCAACATGTCTGAACCATCTTAACCGATTTATTTCTGATGTGTCTATTAGCGTCTCTTCTGTACCACATTCTTTGAGAATTATCTCATTACTCACTTTGTTTATCCGAGTTTTTTTCGCATATTTTGCGCAAGAATTTCATTTAAATGGCATTAATTTTACTCTTATATTTTTCTTGATATATCTATGTCTCGCTATTGTATAGTACAGTCAGTATAAATATAGAATTGTGTATTGCTATTTTAGCTTTATTTGATATATTTTTACTATTGATAAGGGGCCCCGCTCTACCAAAAACCTTCTTACCTTCATTTATGCGTCTATCTAATTCCTCATCTATCTTCTCGTCCCTGATAAATAAGCTACCAAGGTATACGAACTTATCAATTTTTTTAATTCTCTTATAATTTAATACAATATTGCATAGTGTTATCTCACTCTTGCCTTCGAACACAATAGTTTTTGTTTTATTTGTGTTAATTTTGAGGTCCATGCTCTTCATGCTTGCATTCAGTTTATTCAACATTCTTTGCGAATCTTCGATTGACTCTGCCATAACAACCTTATCATATGCGAACGCTAACCCACATACCCTTACTGTTTCGAGATCCACACCTTCTTTATTGAAAAGAATTATTTTTAAACACTTGCCCATGCGTAATATGAATTACCATTAAAACATAACGCATCCTTGTCTAACTCTTTGAATAATATTGAAACACTCAGTTTCCTATTTACCCTTACGCGCGCTTTGCTACCCGTATATATGGTATTGTTTTTATAGTTTGTAAGAGCCATTCATTGACTCTATACTCTTTCAGGACTTCCCAACGTTTACTTCTATCTACCTTGTCAAAAGCTTTTTCTAGGTCAACAAATGCACAAAGAACTTTTTTCTTACTCTCAAACTTTTTTCTGTGATTTGCCTGAAGCTAAATATTTGATCCGTACATGACTTTCCTGGCATAAACCCACTTTAAACTTCCCAAATCTTTTGTTCTGTTCTTTTCATTACGCTACGAATAAGTATTTTTAAATATATTTTACCCACGGCACTTAATAAGCTAATCGCTCTGTAATTATTGCAGTCGCTTTTATCTTCCTTTCTCTTGTATATTGGTACGATAATCGTTTTTTTCCAATCGTCTGGGACGTCTTCCATCTCGTAACATATATTTATTAATTCGCACAGTCTATGTGGTATGAACTAGCCAGCGTGTGAAAGCATTTAGCGTTAAAGTTTTAAAGAAGAAAACCAAAAGTATATTGGAATAATATTATCATAATGAGAAAATTTCATCCACGCTATCAGTACAAACAGTTGTATACTTTTTAAGCATATTTTTACAATAAAGAGTATCGAAAAGTTTTTGTGAATGGCCCTGAAACTCATTTAAGTAATATAATTCCAACATATCTTCTTTCTGCTTTAAAGCTGATTATTTTTCTAAATAATGTAGGAATTCTATCATATTTATGAATTTAACAACACGAACGTATTTCGTAACTCATTGATTACTTATCAGTATTCTTTTTGCGAAGTGAGTGAATTTTAAAGCACAGCATTTTTTATGAATCCTCGTTGGTCTTATCTAAGATTTTTGATTATTTAAAAATCTTGAATCAAACCTATTTCATTTCTCTGAAAAATTATACTTGCTTTGAAATTCACTAAATGTGCCAAATACAATTTCTTCGCGGTACAGAAATCACATTTACATGTAGTTGAAATTTCAACTGCATGATTGAAATTTCAATTACATATGTTACTATTTTTTCATTCATAACTAGTTGATAATTCAACCAGATATTTCTAACAGTCAACCAGGGACGAGCTTCAAACCGTTAGATGCCATTTAGGATGAGTTGGAGGGCAGGGGGCAACTTTTACTTTCATTTTTATTTTTTCCTCTCTTTCTATCGTTAGAAAAAAAATGAAAAAAATGCACAGGACTTCTTTTAATCATTCTCAACGTGCATGATTTCTTCGAAAGAAAATGATTGCCGGAAATTCACTTACAATAATTTTCAACATTTTTTGTTTGAATTTTCTGTTTTATGAAACTTGAACACTATTTCCGTTTTTCACCACAGAGTAGTCAGCCTGATAGCAATTCTTTTAAATCTGTTCAAAATTTTAAATTTGAAAGATCTTAGTGTAAATAATTAAAAACAGTAATTTTTACATATTCCAACTGTTGAGACCAATTGATACCTAAATATATTCATATAATATAATTATATAAGTTTTTTTATATATTATTTCCCAGGCGGAAAAATTATACATAGTTTATATATACCGTGAAGTTTTATATATAATATTCATTTGTTTTATAGAAGAAATGCATCGAACAAATGGATAGTATACATAATACTTCGAACTATATATAAACTATACATAATATTTCTACCTGGGTAGATACAATTTTTATACATAAACTATATATACATTGTAACGGAAAATATTTTAAGATTATTCTTGATACTATAATTTTTTTAATGTTTTGGAAGTTTTATGTATTTATCTGATTTAGTTTTATATTTATTGATAATTTATTTTTCGTCTCTGCTGTAGAAAATTGTCGGTACGATTAGCGAAAGAACTATTAAAAATCACTGCTGACTTAGAGTAGTGATCACTCGTTTCAAAAAGAAGCGAGAAACTTGATAAAAACCCTTTAAATACCTTAATTGAATAACGCGTAGAATGATCCCCAATAGAGATATTTTTTATGTTTTGAAGATAATATAGTACGCGAGAAGTTTGAAAAAATGCAGGAATTTCTCTTATATTGTACCTCGACTTCAACTTGTAGCACAATCTAGGAAAGTTGTAGCAAGAATCTCAAATTCATATGCCACAGTCTCTAAGGGCTTATGTTTGATTTAAGCCAATAAAATTTTAAAATCTTTGCAAGTTCTCGAGATGCGACTAAAAATATCCAAGCGTCTGTGGTGGTTGTAGACTTTGGCAGGACTTAGACACGCTTAAACATTTACGTCATATCTTGGGAACCCGTGAATATTTCTGAAGTATAATTTGCCTGAATTAAGGGTGATATTTCACAGATTACGCCCTGTCAATTTCAGTTTTTTCCATAATTATATTAGGTCACAGCACGAGTTGAAGTCAAGAATCGAAATCTGAGAAATTCTGAGTTATCACCACTCTCGCTGTCGACAGCAGTAATCACTGAGTGAAACTTGACATTTGATGCTTGGTCACTTTTACTCGTATTTCGTGAACCCGTAATGATTTCTTTAAAATTTAATTGACTTAACTTAAAAATAAGACAGCAATGAATGCGTGATCTCCATAAGGTCTGATTTGACGCGTGATTTAATATAAATTTTATAGTTTTTTTAAAGAAGCTTTTTGCTCGTTTTGGGAACGTGTAAGCACGTTTCAAAATCAGCAGTGATTTTTGATAGTACTTTCGCTCATTGAATCGACAATTTCCGACGGTTGCGCACTTACGGATCGACCATAAACTACGTTACCATTTCAGGGTAGGGGGAGTTCTTCGAAATCCTATTGTTGGTAAGGGCTAGATGGAGAGGATCCTAGTCAAAATAACTTTTTGGTTAAGAACTATTGAATTTTATTCAAAGTTCGTCTTTTTTTAGTAGTAAATTAATCTTTTTGTTTAAATTTTGTTTTAAGTTGAAATTAAACTTTTTGGTTAAAAATTCTAAAATTTTGTTAAAAATTCGTCTTTTGTGGACTTAAATTAATCTTTTTCTTTACAAATTTATCTTTCTCAGTGGAGAATTCAATATTTTTTTAGGAATTGTTGAAGTTTATTATTAATCCTTCTTTTTGGTAGTAAATTAATCTTTCAATTTAAAAGTTGTTTTGTTTTTAGCTAAAAATTTATGAGCTACGTTTAAAAGTTGTACTACTCACTTAAAAATGCAATTTTTTGTTTCACTTTTAAAAATTTTAGGTAAGAATTCACATCTTTGCGGTAAGATGTCAGTTAACCCAAATTTCATTTCCCCAAAAATCCAAACATAGAATTAGGAGTTCGTGAGTTGGAAGTCCGCATAGTATAAAACCAAGAAAGTCCATAATGAGAGAGGGCATGTAATACTTCAACGTGTGGCCAACCGGGTACAGTTCCCCCGGCTTTTTTTCTCACAAAAATCAAAAATTTTAGAAACTGAATTCGCAGATGCTATAAAATATCATAACGGACGTCCCCGGATACTTTTTTTTTGGGGATAATAACGAAAAAAATATTGTACTAAATAAAAATTGTATGCATTATTTTGAGGTAACGTCGTTTTTCATCTCTGCCTTTTCGATAATTAGGAAATTATTTATGAAATAAACTTTTTTAATTCCCTTTAAACATGGTTAGTTCCGGGAGATCAGTTACTATGTTTATTTGCAAGTCCAAAGTTTCCGGCCAAAAATATTGTGTAGTTTGGAAGTAACGCTCGGAAGAATTGTAATATACATAACCTCGAATTTTACACAGATTGTTAGCAAAATCAAAATTTTTCTGAAAAAAACACACAAAATGTGTGCGGGGACGTCCGTTAGCATGTGCGCTATCATTTCCCAGATTTTGAAGACAAAATATTTCTTATCCTGGGAAAAAAGCCGGGGGAATCTAACACTGAAAAAATCGATACTAATTCCTAAACGCTATGCAAATTAATCACATTTTGCTGAATTAAAACTTTTTTAATTAACCCATAAAAAAGTGTGTGGGGACGTCCGTTAGCATGTCGCTATCATTTCCCAAATTTTTAACACAAAATATTTATTATTCTATAAAAAAAGCCGGGGGAACCTATAACTAGTAAAATCGACAATTTTCTAAGTATCACATACCCTTAAACTAAATAAATAAATATCCACAACGTGTCGTCTAAAATACGTTTCTTGAATTAAATTAACTCAGACATTAATAAAAATTTAAAGTTTTAAATGTTTAAGCTTCTATAGCGTTTTTTCTCGAGGTGAGTATATTTTTTTAAAGATCTTGACAAAGAACATATGGTTTAAATTAAGTTCATGTTATGTTAGGGAATTCTTGCCGCAATTGGATATTTTACAGCATAATCAGTTGGGTCTCATAGAAGGTGTTAGAGAAGGTCTTATGTACACAATTTAAGGTTATGTTCGGAAATTCCAGCTGGAATTGGATATTTTACAATAGAAGCAGTTGGGCCCTATAGAAATTTTACAAATTCGCAAAGTGCAAGATTGGGTTAAAAATTCAAGCAGAAATTATCTTTTTTTTAACAGAAACATTTAGGCCTTATAGCAAGCTAAGAATTTTTGCGGAACTTGCATATTTTTCATTAGAAACAGTTCATTCCGAAAATTTAATAGATTGAACAATTTCAGGTTATGTGAGGGATTTCTCGTCGAAAATAGATATTTTAACTAGAGAAGAGGATCGTTTTTTAGGTAGCCTATTTATTTTATTTATTTATTCAGATAGTTTATTTTAGATACTTTAACCAGAAAGAAAGTAAAGTCTTTTTAAAAAGATATTAATTCGAACAACTATTGATTATAAGTAATTTGATGTTAATTCTTTTTTGGTTACTGGTCTAATATAAATATTTCTCGAATATTGATTTTCTTCCTAGACTTAAAAAAAAAAAATTACCTACTAGCTCTGCTATAATCAAGGAACAGGCTGGAATTGGATGTTTATCGCATCAGAAAGGCTTTTAATCTTTCATAAAATTTACAAAATATGCACAATATTTTTCATATTTTTTTTCCTTTCTGATTATAAACATACAATTCCAGTCTGGCTTCGAATCCCAGGGGAGCTAGTGAGTCATCCCTTAACAACTTAGTAATCAAATCAATATTAAAAAATCGCCAACATAACCTAAAATTGTTCAAATTCTTTAAACCTGTTTAAATTCGTAAATGTTCTAAAAGGTCCAACTGTTTCTGTTGAAAAATTTTCCATTACGGCGATAGTTCCCTGAGATAACCTAAAATTTGCGAACTTTTGAGTTTTATTAAATATCTAAGTACTTCTGTTGCAAAATATCTATTTTCGATGATAAATCGCTTATATAACCTAAAAGTCTTGAAACTGTTAAGTTTTCAAAAAGACGATGACAAATATCCAAGTTAAGCAAAAATTCCATAAAAGAACCTCAAATTCTTCAATCTATAAATTTATAAAAGCCTCGGTCATAAAACATGCAGTCCCATCTCGAATTTTCTAACATAACTTTATAAATTGTGTGCATTTGTAAGTTTTCTTGAAGAGAAAACTGCTTATGTTGTAAAATATCCAATGCCGGCGAGAATTCCACAGCGTAACCTTAAATTGTGCGATTTTATTTAAATCCAACTGTTTTTGTTGTAAAATATAACATAACCTGAACTTGTTTTGTCAAGATCTATTTAAAAAATATATTTATTAATATCTGCGATTATTTAAATCAAAAATCATAGCAACACCTTTAGGATATTTTAAATTTTATTTCCATCATTACCCGCTTTCCTGGCTCTATGCTATGAGGACTCTTAACTCACGAACTTGTACTTTTATGTTTGAATTTTTGGGGAAAATAAATTTTGGGGGAAACAAACTTTAGGTTAACTGGGACTTGAATCTTTGGAAAACTTTTTGACTTGAAAACTTTTTTCTTAAAAATTCCTTTTTTTGTCGTTGAAAAATTATTCTGGTAATTGAAAATTTACCTATTCCATTTTTGGTCGAAAATGAATCTTTTTACATTGTTATCATTTACGATTGCAAAAATGTACTGTCCGAAACTTTACGCTACAATCTTTCAACGGATATCAAAATTTTGAGAACCCCAGAATCCGAAAATCATGTTTTGACGATAGCGTCTGCCTGTTTGTCCGCTCGGCCGTACATCCGGCCGTAAATACGATAACTCTCGGAAAAACGAACGGATCAAATCGAGCTTCAGCACACTTTTTTGAGGTCCCTACAGAAAGGACGAGTTCGCTAACCAGCTAGTTTGGGCGAATAAAAAAAAATGTGATCCGAAAAAAAGATCTAAACATTTTTTAAAATAACTTCTTGATAGGATGCATAGTTCTTGTTTTATTCGTAAAAATAAAATTGAAAATAAATTAGATTTTTCGCGAAACGACCCAAGGTACGAAAGAAAATTGTTTAACAAAAATTGTGCACCTTAATAAAATCTACAAATTTGTTATTTATCAATTTTTAATAGGACGCGTATTCTTAATTTTAATCATAAAAAATAAAAATTTCTGGGAAAACGACAAAACGTGCGAAAACAAATTGATAAACAAAAGTTATTCACCCAAAAAGAAGATACAAATTTGTTATAATTTATTACATTTCCATCATTTACGATTAAGAAGGTATTAAAATTGTCCGAAATTTGACACCACATCATTCAAATTTCGAACCATAAGACGTTAATTGCAAAAAAAGTATTACAGAGAAATGATAGATTTTGAAAAAATTCTACACAATTTTTTACACCAAAAGAGTATTTCTAGCATAACAACGCGAGTCTGAATAAAGGATTGTATTTTTACATTCTCATCAGAGAAGGTATTAGATGTGATAGAATTCGTCTGTCTGTGTGGCTGTATCTCTGTTTGCTGTATGCATGTGTGTATGTATATATGTATGTATGTATTTATGCCTGTCCATCCGTCGACCTGCCTGTCAGGACGATCACTTTTGAAAAAATTAACCTATTAGATTGCCCTTTAGTACAATGTTTCAGTGCCCTATACTAAATTTCCAGTTCGCCAGCTAGCCATTTTTTTCGATAAACAAGAAAATTACCGTCGTTATAATATTTTCAAAATTCCAAAAAACAAACGAAAATGAAAATTTTAGGCGAAATGACGTACGCTATAAAAAAATCCAAGAAAAGGAAAATGTTGATTTTTGAATGCCATATAAGATTATAATAATAACTTTTTGAATTTTCTTAAAAAGCCGAAAATTCTAATTTTGACAGCATACAAAATTATGGAAAATTCAAAAATTACATTTTTTCGTTTGAACTTTGCAAAAAATAGAAAATGTGAGTAAAAAAATTGGTGCAATTGAAAAAGATCCACGAATTTGTTATCCATTACTTTTTGATAGGATGCATAGTTTTGGTTTTAATTGTACAAAACATCATCAACAGTCGGAAAAAAATGTATCCGCAGCATGGACACACTCTCATCACAACTTTCCTCTTTAAATTTTTGTTCGTTTCGAGTGTGGTATTTCAAAAAATTTAATATTTTTAAAAGTTTTCAATGCTATTTTTTACGATATAAACAAAAACCAGAACTATCAAGAAATTATTCATGACAAATCAATTCATTTTTACATTCTTATCAGAGAATGTATTTTGATTTGTGTAAATTTACACGTCCCTGTTTTTGTCTAATATCCACGTTTTGAGACCCTCTGAATTAAACAAGACATTAAAACTACGTCTATTTCAATGCCAATTCATGTTATGAATTATATTAATATACATTTATTGGAATGATGTACAATTTCAGGGGAACACTCGAGTGTGAAGCACGAGATACGTGATTAGAATGCATTCGTTAAAGTTGAAGGAGCTTTAAGAAAAGAGAATTCACCATCACCAAATTACTGTTGTCGATGCTTTGGCCTTTAGTTTAAAAAAGTCCTTGCACAAAGACCAAGCGCGTACCGCAAGGTAAATACATTATTCAGCGCGAAGTGAGAGAACCAACAGTTGCGCGCCCTATGCGCGCTTAAACTTGCGAGCGAAGCGAGCTGCACGCAAGAAGTGTGTGCCCGCAAAGCGGGCAGATTTTTAAAAATTTATTTTGAGGTCATTCAGAAAATAAATATATATTTACAAATGTTTGACAAAAATAAAGTGTGTGTAACATTCAATTCCGTAGAAAAATCAGTAGATGAAGACGCATATAAATACTGGGATCTAAAAGAGATCTTTCTGATAAAGTTTCATTCAAGTATTCCAAGTTCAAAGAATAAATGTCTAAGTCCTAAGCGCGAGGTGTAAATATTTTCAAGCTCGAAGCGCGATATGCAACAGGCGCGCGCCCTAGACCCGTTTAAACTTGTGATGAAAACTAGCCGCATGTGTAGCACGCGATGAGAATGTGCCAACGCAGCGGCAGATTTCTAAAGTAAAGTTAAACTTTTTGTTAAAACTGAATTATTTTGTTAAAATATTGTTTTTTTTTTGTTGTCAAAAATGAATCTAGTCTAGTTAAAAATTTAATTTTTGGTTTAAAATTTATTGTATTATTTTGGAAATTGGACTTTTTTGGCATAAAATTAACTTTTTTTATTAAAATTTCATATTTTTGGTTTGATATTCTCAAACTTAGGATACAGAAGTAAAAACTGCCCGAAATATTTGACAGTGTTTATGACCACACACTTGCTTCTGCTATTAAATTAAAAGGTCTATTAAAAACATTTAAATACTCACTCTGAAAATTAATTTTTATTTTAATTTTTCATTTATTACCAGATTTTATAATCCACCACGCGGTCACCTGGGCAATATTAGCATTTTGGAAACTTGAATCGCTATAAACACACAAAAATCAGTATAAACGTAAAATCGGGGTTTACCTAAGGGCTATGTTACTTTAGATGAGATTGAGGGAGGGGGATTGCCAAAAATTCGTAACCTAGTTTATATTTGATTCATTAGCTTATGGTCGAAACTCTTCAGACGAAATTGAAATTAAAAATGAATATCATAATGTTTTTTTTTTAATATGAAAAACATATATTCTACGTAGAATTTTACCAAATTCCCGTTAAATTTTTAATTAAAAAATTACTTAATTCTAACTTAAAAAGCATACAAATGCAATAAATAAAATAAAAGTGAAGAAAAAGAAAAAATTTTTTATATAAACATTAAGTTTCCAATACAAGTTTTTAAAAATAATAATATAACACGTAAACCTTGGTTAACAAAATTTATTAATATAATATAAAAACTCTCTACCGTTACGAAATTTTCTTGATAACCAAATCTTTTGCAGCTCGTTCAGAGATAACGTTTTGGAAAATTCCATAATACTATCTCTATCGCTGTACTTGACAAGTTACATAGTTCTACGAAAAATGCCTTATTAAATATTAAGATTAAAAATAATTTTAATTATAACTGAGCTGCCGAAAGGAATATTTCATTAATAGTTTCAAAAAGAACGTTTAATCATTGATCAATTTCAATATAATTGCAATATTATAATTTTCATTGAGAAAATGAGAAAAGAAAGAAAAAACTGCAGGTAGCGAGGTTTAACACTTGTTACAGCAACTTGTTAGACAAAATTTTAATTTTCTATTTTTAATAGGAATTTTGGATTGAAAGCACTACAAACGCTGGCGTATGAGCGTGACGCTGATTTGATCATGATATCGGACCATGCTTTTGACATACCTAGGCAACGCTGGTACTCGGAATGTTTAGTTAACGCGGCGATCTAAAATACAAACACTACTGGGTCTCTTGGCTTGGAAGCTGATCACTGCGAGGGCTTCGTGTGGGTTGGGTGCGTTGACGCCACCTACGTGAGCGTATACCTTTCCCCGAATGAAAGCATCGCGGTATTTGGAAACATACTTGAGGGACTGGAAGATTGCGTATGTGTAAAATGAATAGGCTCCTTATTATAATAACGCTAAAGCGCTTGAGTGGGAAATGAGTTGGTCCTGTAGCAGAGCGCCGCTGTCTTCGAAGTGGCGGCCAGGTTGAATCTCATTATCCTTAACTCTGGATAATTATTAACGTTCAGGTGCGCTGGATATCGCGGTAAACAATTCTATAGAAGCTGACAAAATCAGTTTTTGGTCGGCTCTCTATAGGGAAATTGACGATGACACATGAGGAATTCGCTTCCTCTGTCACCCCAAGAATCGGAGGTCAAGTGTAGAAAACACCGGACTTTCCGGAGACGATGACGACGATAGTCCAGGACCCGAGGAAACACTTGCAGAAATGGACAAAATAAATTGCAGAGGGCGGTCTTCCTGCCCAAAGGGAAAGGCCCGCACATCTCCCTATGGTTATATGGACAGCTCTTCATGCTCGACAACATTCTAAATGTTTACGAAAAGATTCTTAAGGCAATACAGTCCTCGCGATAATGGCATAAGGTTCTATACTCTGTTTAGATCTGTAGAATACCATGCACAATGGTTTTTTGTGAATTGAATTTCCGGAATAGGCCATATTGGTTGGCTTTTCTGACGACAACACGGCAGTCTTCAGAGCCAAAAACGAAGAAGAGGTACATTGAAGAGTAAGATACGTCATTTGGCCAATCAGTAACTGTATTAACACGCGTGGCTTGAACCTTACTGCAAAAAAAACGAAATTTGTGGTGCTGATAATGTCTAGCTACTTTAATTTTTCACTGAAGGTTAAAGTTTCAGGGATAATTATCACACCCAAAGAAGTAATCAAGTACCAAGGTACATTCAAATCATCGGTAGGAATCTCACCCATTAGATACAGATTAAAGGAGCTACTAAAAAGTCGCTCAAAATAGTCGCCGCGCTTGCAAGGCTGATGCCTAATAAAAATGGGACTAAATCGGGCAAAGGGTTATACGGAGCGCAAGTCTGGGCAGACACTCTGAGGTTTAAACCATAGCGCATATGGATCGAAGCAGTGCAAAGGAATCGTGCTGTCCGCATCACGTCAGTTTAAGACCCTATTACTTTGAAGAAGAAAAAAATTAAGAGTATCAGAGATTACTGCTCTGGGAGCAACTGCTACCCAAAAATGACATCGGCTCCCAGCAGAACCGCGGTAAATCACAACTGTGGCCAAAGCTTACGTACGTAACATCGGTGGTCACATGGCACGCTAAAATCACAACGACAGACCGGCGATACACTCGTGTTTCTTACGGACACGAAGCGATGCAAGGATTTCAGCTTTTCGCATCCATCTCTCAAGTGTCTTGGCATATTTTCGGCACGCATGTATGACTTTGTGATTGCAAACTTCTGATACTTTAGCATTTCCGACAGCACTGATTGCAAGGTGAATTACTCTAACCAAATATTTTGGGAACAGTTGTTGCAGCTCTACTTTTAATTCTTAATACCTTACTTCCATTTTTTTCTTCTTGGCAGTGATGTTTTACACGGTCGGAATCGAGAATTCGATCACAAGCATGCTTCGTTTCTCGAATTCATGGAAAACGATGTCAGGCCTTAAGTGTGCAATAAAGACTGACGTCCGAAAATTGTAGACACAGAAAATTTGACACTTCTCGTTCCGGACAATTGACCCTATTTTGTCAGAGCGTTTGACAGCGCAGTGTCGCGGCTAACACCGTAAGAACGACAAAATTGTGATAAAGCACTGTTAGGGCTGCATTATGTCTTTAGAGATACGACGTTCCCGCGTGAGTGGAAAACACGGATAGTATGTGTTCTAGATACTCAGCGTGTGCATGATACGCTCTGCAGCTATCACTGGGAACACTTTGACGTAAAATGCGTTCCCGGTATATGAAGGTGTAAATAGCACCTTCCTGGAGTGCAAAAATAAAACACCAAGTACCTGAATTAAGGGGGTCTTCTACTCTCGAGGCCTGAAATTGAGCGGTTTTTTGGTGAATAAATTGCGAAGGATCTGCTGAATAGATTTGAAAGCTTTTTTTTATTTCGAAGATATATGTTTTGAATTTGCTTTTGAATTTTGCTTTTTCTATTCCTAAAACCAGTTATGATGCTATAAGTGGTTTCCCTACTACAGTTAATGTCAACTGTCTGTCCGAGCCGATCATAATCTGCCTGCCAGTAGCGTTTTCTTCTATAAATGTTTCATCACAGAGAAGGACAGCCAGAACCTGAACCTGAAAGACAATAGTATGTCTCCTAACTGGATTATCTATCCCCCTCCCCTTCGTGTTGACCCTGGAGAAGCAGATTATTTTTTGCGTTTCACATATCCCAGCTTGGAATGTAGACGCGGAAACCTCCTGTAAATTTGAAGCGTTTGGCTATTTTATACTGTATTATCTCTAGAATCTTCAGTTTAAGGACAGCAGAATAGAGCCATGAAAGCATTTTAGTTCTTAGACCCCACGTCAACCCAAAGGCCCTTGTGCACATCCAAAAAGTAATAAAAAATTTCCTGCATTGTTTCTCTAGATGCTTCGCCTAGTTCAGTTTTCTATCTAGCATTTCTCCCAGATATTTAAACGAGTCTGAAAACCTCAGATTCCTGCTTCAAAGTACATGGACGTCAAATTTCGGAACTTTGTAATTTCTCGAGGAAATTACCAGGCTAGTCTTTTCCGGATTTGCCGAGAACCTTCATCTATCGCCTTATAAGACCCATCAACTTTTTGAGATGGGTTACCCTGACTAACATTACAAAGTTGTCCGCATAGCCCTGGGCATAGTACCCCGCCTTATTAAGCATACGAAGAAGAATATCCACTACCTTGAACTACAGGAGGGCCGATAAATCACCTCCCTATGGGCAACCCCATAGGGCTATTCTCCTAACTAGGTTTTCGCCTAATATAAGAAACTTCGCCGATGAAGGGACTACGAAATCCATGCACTTTTTTCAAAGTGCTGGATAATTCCATCTGTCCCTGGTGCTTTAAAAGGACCAGAGGATCCTACGGCCCAAATCACCTTTTTGCTGTCAATAACCTTGGTCGTGAAATTATAATCGGCCTTCTCCCAATCTTGGCCCCAGTCTTTCTCCTGTTGGTCGGTTCAAATTTGCTGTAAACCCGGAAAGTGAACTTCTATCAGGTGAATGCCTTTCGATTATTTGCTAAAGCCCATCGAATCTTCCTGCTTCTTCTTTCTGATATTTTTGTTGTATTTATACTGAGCCGTCTTATAGATGTCTCAGTCTCAACGCAATTAACTAATAATTGCCCTGTTGCACAACGCTCTTGTCTTTTTAATGAGTTTCTCAAGGTGGGTATTCCACCATTCTACTCCTTTCCTAAGCTCAGTTGTATTTGTAGGGCAATTGTCCTCATATGATATAGGCAAAGTCCTTTGCAGACAATCCGCGGGGTGCCCTAACTCATCAATCGTATAATAGTTACAGGTGAAATCCACAAGCCTCCCTTTGTCCAAGAGAGACTCCTCAGCAGAGACTCTCCAGCTTACTACCTTACTCATCAGTTCATTCGATCATAAAGTCACATCGAAAATTTCACTCCCGCCTCAAATCTGGAATGTAGGAGGCTCACCCCAATTTAGAATCTCCAGCTCAGCTTCCGCTAATGTATTCAATTAAATCTCTTCCTCTATCGCTGATGTTTGAGCTCCCCCAAAGCATATGATTTAAGTTTGAATCAAAACCGAACAGAGAATTTCTGTTCTTCTGACAGTTCCAAGTTAAAGTCTTCACCTCTCTGGTGGGTGACGTTCCCTCTCCATTACCTTGGAAATAAGCCGAAGCAATAACTACCTCTGAGTAGAGCTAAGGCATCAATATCGCAACACACCCTTTACAGCAATGCATGCTCTTGGCGTGTTTTCGCGCAGAGATTCTTAGCACCTCGATAAGGTCGTAGTCCAAAGCCGCAAGGGCTTTCATTTAAAATTCCGATAGACCAACTTTTAGAATCCAACCTCTCCCCTTCAGCCATTATTATCAAAATTTCGCATAACTTCTGGTGGATTGCATCCTAAGGTGTCTCCCATATTTGGCGCTGGGTTAGAGGAGGTTCACCGAACGGGAATCTCATTCTTTTCGTTATGTTTGTTTGTGCGTGTCCGATACATCTTCTTTATACGAGAAGCTAGGGAAATAAGATACACCTCCCGCAGAGACTTGCTTGCAGGGAGCGGGTCTACATGCAATGGTATTCGACATGCTTTCCCTAAGTCTGCTTTAAGGCACCTCGATTGTGACCTCGGCCTTTCCACCTCTACTAAGGGGAGGGGGCAGGCTTTTTAAAGGATTTATTAACCTTGATGCCATTCAGCCTTTTACACGGCTATCACCTTGCAGCTTGGGAGCATGAGAACACGCGCTCTCGATGTTTCAGAAAGCTGTGCTATGACCACCTGGAAGGATTGCACCTTATTGTAAGGCCCACTGACTAGAATCTGTCACTTCTCCAGAGTCACGATACAGCCTCTGTAGCTCACCCATTGCAGATCTACAGCCCGATGAGCCCCGTAAGCCCCCCTACCAACTACAAGATCACGTGACCCCTAGAATGACAAATAGCTAAGTTGAAACCTCAAACATTTTTATTCATTTAAAAAAATTTAATATCCGTCGCTTTTTATGGTTATTATAGATTTTTTTCTATTAAATGATGTTTTTTCCTACTCTAACATCTGTATTTCAGTCAAACCCAATTATTTTCATATAAAAACGGACGTAAATTTAATATTTCTCAGATGAGTATGCGATTGTACTAAATGGAAAATGTATGCATTAAACGTAAAAATGATGGGAGAAATAAATTACTTTGATTAAAATAAGCTGCACCGTTATATTCGCGATAAAATTAGAAGAATTAATTATTTAGCAATGATTACATGATACCAATAATTAACTATTGATGATTGTTTATTTTTCAATATCAGCTCGTGCCGAAATTTTGTTCTGGCCCCGCTTGGGGCTGGATCTTGCAAAATCGTTTCTGGAATGGATAATTTGACCAGGGCCAGATCCGTAGTGAAACGCATGCCCCGATCAGGGCTGAACCTACCGCCCGATCGGGATGCCTAGTCAGCACCCGATCTGGCGCTGATCAATTTGTCATTCAAAGGCATGTTTTAAATTATGCATTGTCCTCAACGTATATAATTATTACATATACTACAATTATTTAAATGTTCAGCAGTTATAATTTATCATATTAGAACTCTTTTTATATTTTCACTTTTGATGTTTAACTTTTGTATTTCCGTTTTAATCCTGCATAACATTGAATTTCGGGCAATCAACATCTAAATAGGATGCAATCATGCATATTGACCTGATAAATACAGATAACCATCGGTAGGCCTACAAAACACAAAAAAGACTCTATAAAACCTCATGAATCTGGAAAAAACGGTGATAGTAACTTAATTGCAATGTTGTTGACGTTGAAGAGGAGAACCGATTTCAGTGAGATCTGTTACTATCTGTTAATACAGTTATTTTGGGAAACAAGAATTTGAGTGTATTCCACATTTAGCTGTTACAAGAAACTTAGTATTGCTTCTAAGAGGTTATGCTTACTGCCGTAACTTCTAATAGAGCACCAATTACCTACAACACAAGTTTAACATATTAGCGCGTTAAATAATAATTTAAATCACACTGATGAAAATTAAGGGCGAACATATTATTAAATATATTTTGTATTTATATATCTAAACTCTTCACATAGCCATTTAGGTTTTTTTGTTTTCTTAAAAATCTTAAAATTGCGTTTGAGCCATTAACTTTGAGCCTTCTAACTATATTTGTTCTCGATCGTCCAGTTGCGAATGAAACAAAAGTATCAGTGTAGCCAAAAATAAATCGCAAGTTCAGTTGGAGTAAACCCGAATTTAAATATAATTGCGGGTAAAAACGGTTCGCGATTTAACTCGTTTTTGCCCTAACAAGTGATTATTTGAGAAAAATGAGTTAGAGGAAAAGCGAGCTCATTTTTCCTCGTCGGAAAAACTAATGAAGTCACGCGCTACAAGCATACCTGAGTTGAATCTTTAACGCGTTTTTGCACGTAGCGCGTGACTTAATTCGTTCTTGAACTGCAAAAAATCAAAGCAATTTTGCTCTGACTCCTTTTTTAGTCGACTTTGGTTATTAAATCATCATCTTCAGATACGGTCATACCTAGATTAGATTTGTATGCCCAGTATTCTCGTTGTTTTAGAACTTTTGTGTTTTTAAAGCCATGTTAAAATAATTTAATTGACTTGAGACATATTTTTCTGAAAGTCAAATATGCTTTATTCATTAAATGGTGTAATTTTTCTAAGGTCGAACTAATAATCCCTCGAAAAGGCTTAGAAAGACCTCTATGACTATGAGCTCCAATATTATATATGCAGGTCCACTTTGCCGCTCGAAAAAAGAGATGTTACGCTCAATCCGCAAGCAGTCCCAAATAGCAAAACGTGCGCCCGGTGCGACGTACATGCGTCGCACTGCATACAGTTTTTCTCGCACAGCGTGCGCGCGGGGGATGACAGGGCTGCGTCCTTAGATGCGTTACAGGTGGGTCTTACGACGCGAGGGTCGCAGGTCGTGCGTGCCGGTAAGGGCATGTTGCGTGAGGGCATGTGTATATATAGTTGAAAAATATTTTACTTGCCGCGGATTAAATTAACACCGTACTTTACGATTAAAATAAATCCTGACACACACTATTATTAATAATTTTCTTACACGAGATGCAGGTAACAAAACCGTTGATGCCGATAAGTTGATATATAAACACGCATGATATCGCACACAATCGAGAGGAAAGCGGGATCGCAGAGTAACTGCGCCAAACTCGCAAGAAAGTTAGAAATCAAAAATATGGATAAAACTGTAATTTATAACTAATAAAAATAAAACTCCTGTAGAAATAATAAATGATTGAGAACTGACGTGTCTCATCAAAAATTCACAAAATATGTGAAACCGGGCGGGAAGTCCGCCACAGTCACAGCGTGTCGGGCGAGTACCGTTCGACCGACGGTGACTACACCGTATATTATTCAACAAATGCGCGCGGTTATTAAATAACTCTCTTATTTCTAATTCAAAGTAATAAAGAATAAATATATTGCGATCACAGATTAAAGATGAATTTTTTAGATTTCTTAACGAATTTTTTAAACATTGATCTTAAACTAGATTTTAAACCTAATTCAATATTAAACTTGAAATTAAAAGTGCAAATTAATGTTATAGAAATAATTAAATATATGAAGTAAAAATTATACCAATAATTCCATTTTCTTATTTAAATACTTTCTAATTCGAATTCACAAAGTTCTAAATATTATTTCAATACAAAATGAATATTTTTGGCTAATCAAAATGATTATTATTATTGAAAATTGTGCTTCTTACTTATATATCATTTATAAATAATGCCTCTCAGAAAGTGCCACGCATTTCGTGCGTATATTCGTGATGGGCACAAACTTTCAATTTCAGACTGAGATAGCTCTCAATGTAAATAAAATAAAAATTTTTAATCCGCAACCGCGCTCTGCTACCATGTTGAAAAAATATTTATTTAAAAAAATGTAATAATTTACAACGTTATTGACAACAGAAAGTATAATATAATCGTGACAAAATTATCCGTCAGATGAAATACATAATAAAATTGACAACGATGCAGAATCCTTAATTTAACAGGGTGAATTTAATTCTTCTGAATCATCTAATCCATCTTCCAGGGTGCTACATAATATCAAGCCGGGTCTATTATTGAAGAAACTTGGACATTTCTAGCACATTTATCGTGATACTATGCTAGAGAAATGATAATAAATAACAAGCTTTGTTCATTTAGATCACTAATGAAGTTACTAGTAACGCCAAAGGAATCTTACTGTGTTTAAAAACAGCAAGAGGATACAACAATAGTATTTTGATTTTGCACATCCTCTTTTTTATATTTTTTACTGAGCGTGGATAATATATTAAATATTAGTAAATGCTCTAAATTTGAAAAAATGAGATTTCACTCTTAGTCAATGAAAATGTCTAAGTATTTTTTTTCAATGATCCATTTCTCACTTCTGATTAAAATTCAGATTGTTAACAGTAAATTATTTTCCTAAAGTTAATAAGATGCGGAATTGGTATATATTTTTTTCATTTCGAGTCCTAAATTATTGTATATCGTACTTCTATAAAAATTAAGTACAAAAATATAACAATAAGCATTATTGCTTGCTTCTGCGATATTTTGTTTACTGCAAAGATTACCCTTTACACAAATTCAGCACGAAAAATGAGTTATTTTGAATAAAAATAGTCGTAGCTGTGCTGTACCCTCCTATTCGTTAGTCACTTGTAAACAATTATTTTAGTCGCGCCCGCCCCCCTGGCGAGGCTTCAATTATTCAGGACATTTAATAGAATTTGGAATTTAATTACTTTTAATTACCATAATAACCTAATGTGATACTGCTTTATTTGTAAAAATATAAAATATGTATACTGTCAGTATTGTCATTAATGTTGAAAGCTTTACATTTTTGTCAGCGAATCTTCCATTATTTCGTTTCAAATACTGTTTTCTGCACAATTTTTCTTTTACAAAATCAATTTTTATGTGCGTTATTCAGTGGTCATTTCAAGAAATAATTTACTGACTTTATGGTGGCTTTTGGAACTAATTTACTGACACTAGCTGAATGGTACGGTAAGGAGCTATGTCAACGCTCACTTATCTCATTTCTAAGGGAGTGATAGGCTCATAATGGGGTGATTTTGAATAAAATCGATTCATTTAACGCAAAGTAAATTTAAAATTGTTAAATAATAAGGATGTTATAAGCAAAGTCCCTTTTGCCCAACTGGTCGGCGCTGCACCAACTAGCAGTATATTATATATTATGCGTGAATCTTTAGGCGTACATACCAAATTTTAGAAGAGGTGAAATTGCATTAATCATTTTTTATATTGCATTGTGCCCCTTTTATCGGCTTGGTCTTTTTTCTTTGTCCGGTTTTTTGTCACCCCTGGGACAATGAGTCTTTTCTTTCTGCTCCAGGAAGCTTAATCCACGAACGTTTTTCATAAAATTCCCACTTTTCCTCTTCTTCTGTTGCCATTGCAATCGAAGCACCCTTCCCTTGCTTGAGCACACACATATAATACTACTATACACACTCACAGAACTGCCCTCTTTTTCCATTGCTTCAAAATGCACGTCTTCTATCCTCTTGAGTAGAGTTCGTTTCTCCACTCGGTCTTGTTTAGTATATAGATTCGTATTGGCGAAGAAGAGACTCGACGCACATAGTTGAATGTGAGTTTACGAGGTAAAATTGATTTCTCATTGGCATGCATGTAGCGAACTTTCCGAGCTTTTGGAACATTCAATTGCAATGATGTAAAGTAAGCAGCTAGAGGAAATCATTTTACTCTTAATTTGCACATGATATTATATTGAATTATTCACCCTAAAACATCACATAGTCAAGCTCGTAAAAATATTGTTTTGAATTTATGTACTATACTATATTAAGGTGGTTGATAGTTTTTGCAGGGTTTTAGCAAGGAAATAAAGTTCCAAAAATTAAATTAAATAATTTATTCAGTATTTTACCGGGCGTTCACGAAATTATTACTGCGGTAAACTTAAAATTAATTTTCTTTGCCATCTTACATTTGGTATTAATTTATTTTAAAACAAACTACTGTGACATTTCTACGCCCACAATCTGTAAGACTTTTCTTTGAATTTTAAGCGCAATAAGAAAAATTGTTTAGGAAGCATTCTTTTTTAACTTATTTTCGTTGTGGGGAGCAATTCGAAATTTAAATAATCAGCATTTTTCCTTTAAAGCACAAAAAGATTTTACAAATTTTTTCGAAGTTCAAACAATTTTAAGTAGTAAACTTTTATTTATTGTACACTATCATCAGAAATCATGTGTACGGCTAGAGTAAACACTAAGACGTGTACAAAAATTAATTATTCTGCTTTCTTCTTTAGTTAGGGCTATACAATTTCTGGCAGGTACTAGAATAACTTCCAGAAAACATGAGTTCTAAAAAAAGTTCCTAACTTCGCGCAAGTTGGAACTATAGTGGGACTTTATTTGGATTCTAGATGGGGTCTTATTGAGAATGTTTTTCTTTCCAATGACAGCGCTGTCTTGCAGTTCGTAGTTCATTATATGTCAAAATAGAAAATAATAATAGATTTATCATAGTCAAACCCTTAAAATTTGGTGTGTTTTACCTATATCAGTCGTCAAGATTGCCCATTATATCCGCGTATATACTTACTTAGTATAGACTCAATTGAAAAAAGGTCCTTTGTTGGGGCTTTCATATTAGAATGAAAGATAATCGTAAAATTCACAAAATATTAGATATTTTTCAATATAATAAGCTAAAAACGGTTATTTCTGATCTGTATCAGCTGTCAAAAATGTACTATCTTTTAAAAAAAACAGTGAAATCTCAAATAGCCAAAATTATGTCACTAAGAATCAGCGAGATCATACTTCCACAAGTTCAGGTTTGCGGAGCGCTATATAACTAGTTCACGGACAAAAAGGTCTAGTTGGGCCAACTAGGTGAATCTAGTTACGCTTGTTTAGTAAATTTAACGCAGAAGTTTCGTTATCGCTACTCAATGCCTTATAAGCTGTGTATTAGATTTTACTGATCCATCACTTTATTTAAAATGGTTTCCATAACAAGATATCTAGTAGCAATGTCCCCCCCACTACTCATGTACTCCCTTTGTTGCCCCCTCCTACACCCTTTACTATCCCTATTTTTCCTTCAAGCCTCGTCTGCCTGCTCAATATGCAGCGTCGTCATCTCCAGTTTCTTCCAGCCGCTTGCATTTCCGTGTACAGCGCGTTATTATGACTAGTTTCAAAATTGCGAGAAGTCATTTGTTTTTATTTTTGTTTCTATTTACGCGTATTAGAATAATTAACTTTCGTGACGACTGAATAGATAATTTGCTGAACTTTTGGAACCTTTTCTCCTACAAGGCTACATTTCAAGGAACGTAAACTTCGTTTTTCTTCAGTATCGCCGACCTGTTGATTTGAAGATGATGCTTCAGGTCGTGAAATATGAAATCACACTTTTGACCAGTATTTAATAAAGAAACTTTACGTTTATTATATTGCATACATCTTCAAACCTATCCCAAAGATACTAAAAACATACTTATTATTAGAAACAAACTGTTCGAAACCTATACGTCTGGTAAATATTACCAAAAAACTAGTTCAATTACCTAAATCTGGCATGTACGCATAACTCAATGTTTAGTCAACTTTACTAGACAGCCAGTTAGACCTACTAGCCATGAAAATGTTGGCCGTATTAGATGTCTGGTAACCTAGACCACATGTCTTGTAATTATAACTAGGCAACGCACAGTGGGACGAAAATCATGACTCTGTACAAATTAATTTCCCGACTACAGTTTTTATCCGATTCGAACGATTTTTCAAAAATTAAAGCTGATGAAAATCCGCATGATCTTATCAGAGCATATATTCAAATTGTGGCTCTATTTTTTTTATTTCTTCACAAAAATGAAAGAAACTTTTACTTTTGAAGACTACGATTTCCAAGAGAATACTCAGATTTATTCCCAAATACCCAGAATGAGTAGAGGAACTATACAGTACAATTTTCCAGTACATTAGGAAAAATTGAGAAATATATTTAATTTGTCATAAACAAATAAGTAGATGAAAATGGCTTCATATGGTTTTACGGTGTATGGTTCCTTGATTCTCACTGGGTGACAGCGTTTTCCAGCCAGAATCAACTGCAGATCACTAATTGATGATACCCATTCATTTCTTTCGATCGTGTGATAACAATTGTTGATTATTTAAAGAAATTTAATAAACAAATACACAGTTTGTCTAAAAAATTGGTCATTCATAGTTAATTCAGTTCTGAAAACGAAGTGAGAATATCGAAAAATGGCCAAACTGTGTATTTGTTTATTACATTTCTTTAAGTAATCAACAATTTTTATTGGATGAGCAAAAATAATGAATGTATATTATCAATTAGTGATCTTCTGGTGATTTTGGGTGGATAACGTGATTCATTCCATGACGAATAGAAAAGATGAGTAATTGTGTATGAAATTGTTTATAACAATAGCAGTTGTTACTATTTATCTAAATCCTCTTACATTATTCGAAAATCAGTCATTAAGAATTAAATACATCCAAAGAACGGAGTTTGTGGGACGAAAAATAGCCGAATTATGCTATTGTTAACTAAGATCGTTTGAACGATTTCGAATTGTTATTATATGAGCAGATATAATAACTGAGTATCATTTACGAGCTCTATGGAGCTAATTTCATGGAAAATGACTATTCTTTTCGTCACCAATAGCTGAAGCCAAAAACTGTTTTCTTTATTTGTTTATAATAATGATTGTATATTCATGAATCCTCAAGGCTGTGATACAAAAATTATTTTCGTTGATCAATTAAGGAAATTCAGTGAGAATCAAGGAATTATACACTGTAAAACCATATGAAACCATTTTAATCCACTTATTTGTTTATAACAAATTAAATACATTTCTTAATTTATCCTAATGTACTGGAAAATTGTACTGGATAGTTCCTCTACATATTCTGGGTATTTGAGAATGAATCTGAGAATTCTCTTGAAAATGGTACTCTTCAAAAGTAAAAAAAAAGTTTTTTTTTCATTTTTATCAAGAAATAAAAAAAGAGCCTGAATTTGAATATATGCTGATAAGATCATGCGGATTTTCATCGGCTTTAATTTAAAAAATAATCGTTTGAATCCGATAAAAACTGTAGTCGGAAAATCAATTTGTCCAGAGTCGTGATTTTCGTCCCACTGTGCAGCGTTCTGATTCATATTTTACTAGAATGTCTAGTACGGCTGCTAACCAGGATCCTTGTTAACACAACTAGACTTTTGTATTTGTTTTGGAATCTAGAATTTGACGTCACATACTTATTTAACTAGTTAGAATCAGAAAATCACTAGGTCATCAGTGATTAGATATTACCTGTTTAGTATAGACCCAATAGAAAAACGTTCTGTGTTCACAAGTTCATGTTAAAGAAAGATATAATAGTAAAACACGAATCAGATTACACATAATTACTATTAAAAGTTAGTTCAAAAATTGTTATATCTGCTCCAGAAAAAACAATATATAAGATAGTAGGCACATATGTGGACACAATATGAAATTTCTATGCTTTATCCGCGTCAAAAATAACTATTTTTGAGCTTTTGACGTTGAAAAATCTACTATTATTCCCTATTTCGACATACCTTGCGCGAACTATAGACCTTTTTATAGAACTTATATTTTTCGGGAGTTATTTTGCAACCTAACATAACTTTTCAGCCACAACCAAAAACAAAAGAAATATATTTGATTTTCAAAAACGCCCTAGTATTAACTCTAGTCTTACCCAAAATTTCTGGTTTGAAGTGTACAATAAATTAAACTTTAAGGCTTAAACTTTTAAACAATCTAAAATTTTCACGACGCAATCTCAAAATTTTCTCTCTAATTTGAGCCAATAAAATTAGTTTTAAGACTTTAAAAAGTTTGACAAAGAATCTGAAATTCACACGACGCAATCTTTGAAATCTTATCTTTGATTTAATATAGAAAAGTAATAAAATCTTTATGGGCTCCTGAGAATTATATAAAATTGTCCAGGCAAGTCTGCGTCGAATGTGAGAAGTTGAATTCGAGGACTAAATTCAATAATTGCTTGAATTTTTCAGAAACTTCTCACTGATGCATTCTCTTTAAAAGCAATTTTCGAAATATTTCTTTGCGTTTTGAATTTACATTATTGATTGTCAGACAAATATATACTACTATACTTACAAAACCGTTCCCATAATTTTTTAATACACCTTTAAAATTTTTAATTTGTGTTTTTGCAGTCGTTGCGACATCTGCCCATGGATGATTCTGTTAAAATCGTTGTATTGATTATCGCTTCTCTCAGCATGGCGAAGCCAAGCGTTCCCTGTTTGTATCATACCCGTTAATACAGACTAAGAAAATGACTTTAAACAGTAATTTCTACTTTTAAGGATCATTCCCATATTTTCCATATGCCAGAAATGTGCTAAGTCACTTGCAGGTAGAAGACAGAAGGTTGCAAGGTTGCAAGGTTCAGGTTGCAAGGCATCCTCAAAACATATCAGCACTTTACGTTACCAACATGCCGGTGGCGGTAGTTTATAATACCATTTTTTTCATTATGCAGTAATGAGACCTACATTTCCCATTTCTCTGTATCAGGCAAACTTTCATGCCCAGTTAAGCTTTCGCTGAAATTGATTTAATGTAACGGAATAACGCCAATTATTACTATTATAAACATTTTTAAATGTTGTTACAGGCTTAAGATGGTTACTGGCCAACGTGCCGAAGGCATTTTTGATCAAAGTTGGATCTGATGAGAGCAGTGTGCCCCGAAATATTGGACAAAGCCTGTTTCTTTACCCCAACATTGATAAGCTGGTTTGCAGTCAAGTATACGATTAGGAGACCTACGGCTTAAGGTGGCTTGGGCGCTTTTTAAAAAAATCACAGGCAGTTCTGAAAATTTGATATTATCAAAAGAAAATATACTAGATCACTTTGCAAAAAAGAAATACT
>NC_046661.1:71453537-71459296 GCF_010883055.1 Belonocnema kinseyi | reverse complement strand
CACAATAGCTGTGACTATCTGAGGCATATCATATCATATCATATGTTTCTGTCACTTTTTTTGGTCGTTTTCTACTTTTTTATTAAGATGACATTATAATATACGTATATCAATAAAATTCAAATAAAGACTGATCGCATGATAGATAGCCCCCACAGTGCCCCCCACATTGTACGGCACCAAACGCCCAAGCCACCTTAAGGTGCGATTTCGAAGCACCAGAACCTCGGTAAAGGTACACAAAAAAATGTCCAAGGGTACGGGCTCAGGGATCGAATCCTGGACCTTTGCGTTGATGTCCGAGCGTCTAACCTATTTACAACGTTTTCACAGGCTTAAGATGTTTACTGCCCAACATGTCGACGGAATTTTCGGGTAGAGTCGGATTTTCATATTTTTCAAATAGTCTTTGCACGGGGCTGACCCGGTATATTATCAGTCATGGACGCATTTTATAATGCAATCAAGTGAACTGATGAGAGCAGTGTGCCCCGATATATCGGACAATGCCTGGTTTCGAACTCATCTTTGACGGACTAGGTTGTCGTCAAATACACGATGGGGGTATCTACAGCTTAACGTGAGTTCCGAACCACCAGAACCTCGGTAAAGGTAAATAGAAACATTTCCACAGGTACCGGTTCAGGGATTGAACCTCGGACCTCTAAGATGAAGTCCGAGCGTTCAACGAACTGACCCACTGAGGCTATTATTATTATTATTATTACTTGCCATAACTATACTTTTTAAATGGAAATACTAGCATATCCCATTTAATTTTTAAGAAATTTTCACCGCTACTACTGAAATAGGACAGAAACCAAAGATTTCAAAATTACTTTTGTTTTAGCGGGATTTTTTGGAATATAATTTATGTAGACAACCTTACAACCTGAAACATTAATCAATTAATAATGATAAATATATAAATAGTTAAACAAGTAAGGAGGGATATTTGATATTTTTGTCAATAACTGAAATTTCTACAAGAGTTCATCAAAATAAAGAAGAACAATTTCTTCTGAGAACAAGTTTGTTTTTTTTTCACGTAATTTATTGAACTCATTGTAAATTGTGGTATATTGCCTTTTTGATTTTTCCGAAAGTAAATTTAAGGATATGATTTTTGCCACTTCGACAATTTCTCGTGGTGTCATGTACGCAGTAACTAGTGGTAAAAAAGTAACAACCTTAACTATGGATTGAATGTCTAACCTGACATTTGAACAAAACCAGAACCGTAGTTGAATATAAATGTTGTTTTTGATTGGTTATTATCAGTGTAACAAGAATAGGCCGATCTACTTCACGCTCTTGTGCGCAAATCCAGCACTTCACGTTTGTTACGGAGGCACTAGAAATCAAATTTCACGCGCACTTATTAAAAAAATTTGAACTCTAGGAAGGGGCTATGAAAATGAATCTATTAATTACTTATTTTATAAAACGCGATATTTAAGATTTTAGTTTTTATGTAAGCCATCAAGGACTAAAAAGTCTTTACGAGTCCATGAAATAATAATTTTGTTGTGCAAGTATGCTAAATTGAAAATTCAATACGATTCCTGAACAGAAATTCAAATAAAAAATACATAGTCTATGGTTGTTAGAAATATATTGTTTTAAACAATTATTTAATAATTGAAAACTATTACTATGGGTTTTGGAAGTAAACTTTACAAAGAAAGGATTCCTTTTTTCACGGTCTCACTTTTTGTGTATCCTGCTTTTGGATACAATAACTTCATACTGTTCTTTTCAGTGTAAAACAAATAAATCTGAGTTCCCACTTCTGATCTTAATCTGATGTCACTCAGGCCTCTTTTTTCTTAGACTTATTTTAATACCTTAGATTAGACCGCAAATAATCTTTTTTGCAGTGTATGCTTATAAAGTAATTATTTATTCATTAGGAAAATGACTGTATATTCTTTTTTTATATATTATAAATCTGCCTACCAGAAATTGCAGTAAAAAGTTGAAAAAAATGAACATTGGATTTATGATCGAAATATGTTCCTTTAAAAATTTATTTATTCATTAGTTGAGAATAATTATATATTCATTATCAATTAATTGAGCCACTAATGTTGTAAAAAAAATGTTAAAAAATTTCGTACAATGGGTAGGAACATTTATTTTTTGTTAAAACTGGTATTTTCGAAAGGCAAGCAAGAAGCGCTAGAGATATTTTATTTGCTGAAATGTACCCAGAATTTAGTTTGCTCTCATTCTTCTTGTAAAAGTTTCATTTTGTTACATCCCCGAAATGAGATATGAACAAAAAACTAAGCACTTGACATTTACTTGTGAATATAGGTCAAAAAGGGTAACCTTTGGCAGTTGCTCACTTGCGACCTATTGCAGGTACGGCAGTGTTTTTCAATTACAGATAATTACATCTTCTTTAATTAATATGTTGAGCATTTTCAGATATGAAAATAAGGATCCAAGATACAGGTAAACCAGAAATAAGATGTGATTTCATGCTAAAAATCGAAAAAGAGTCAAGGATTTTTAAAAGGCCGTAACATCTAGTCCATTGGTGATCCAAAACTTTCAATTTAGATAAAAACACTTTAAAATCTTTGATTCGCAGAAAAAAAATAATCTACTGATATATGTTATTATGCAACTTTTTCAAAAAATAATTTGTGTGACATGGCAAAATCCTTGTCACTAAGCCCGAACCTCATTTTTCCACCCGGATGACTCGAAATTCACCCTTCAGTATTCTTTTTAAGCAGTTCGGCAGTGGTCGGCTAGACCCTTGGCTTTAAGTTCTGAAGTAAATCTGAAAGTATTGTTTTTGCTGCAACGTCATTTGTTGGGTATGTAAATTTGTATTAAAATAAAGATACAAAAAACAGCTACATTCTTGAATCAGTTTCCTTGCATATCAAATTGATCCTTTAAGATTTCATGTGAAGAGAACTTCATCGAAAGGCCTATATTTTGTACAGGATCCTTTTGAGAAAAATAAGGTTGGAAATTTCAGAGCACTTGTGTGATCAGAAGAATTTTAATAAAGCAGGGAGGATTTTAAAGGTTTTTGGTAATTCAGTTCAACATATGTGACCGTCCGCGAAGAAAGGGACCTTACGCGCCCTAAATCGATTTTTAGGTTTTTACACTAATCGATATTTGTTGAGTTGCTCTTTCATTTGCGAAATTATGATATCCAACCCCACTACTTACCACTACAGCTGTAATGGGCTGTGTCCGTGAGCTCCACTGGCTCACGGATATGAGCGCCTAAAGATGTAGTGGTAAGTGGTGGTGCTTTTAGTTGACTCCTCCCCCATTACTCAAATTCCTGCTTACGGACTCGACTACGATCGCCCGTACTGTAAAATGCAGCTCTAGCGCGTAAGGTCCCTTTCTTCGTGGACTGTCACATATATTTCAACAGTACAATTGCCTGTAATACAATTTCTATGAAACTGTTTTTAAAAAACGTGTATGGCTATTTGTATAGTACTGCTGTCTCTATTTGGAGTTGAAAAATATTCTAAAAAAAGATGATACTTTAGTACGGATTTATCTTATACCTGACATTTTAGTGGGACTTTATTCGGCATCCAGATGAGGGTTCAATGATAATATTTTTCCTTGGTTTATAATATAAGGTACACAATGTAAAAATAAAGGTGCCCACAGGAAGTCTGAAAAGCTCAAACCCATAGATATGAAGACGTCTGACCTTGCATATAATTCAAGATAGAAAAAAGAAATAGTTTATTAGGAACAGTGTCATTTGATTTTCTTTGTACCTTCATACAACGCAAGCATCCACGTCTTGTATATTATTTTCTATATAGGATTAGTTAGAAGTGAGAAGGAAAATTAAATGCAGTGGAAGCTCGTTTAACGTAATACTCTTTTATTTCAAGTTTCGCTTATTTCAAGCTAAGAAACTCGTCTATTGCAAGTTCCCCGCCTCCCACCACTGATTGTCACATGTTGCGTATAGCCAATGAGAGCGGAAACGGGAACTATCCTGAAACAACCTTGTACAGAAAAGTGCAGTGTGATGTCTGCCCTCGACTTAAAATAAACGATATGTTTACATTTCGAAGAAGTTGCACTAAGAGAGGTTTGATTGTATCATAGCCTTTTGTTTAAAGGATACTTCGTTTAGAAAAGCGTAAAATAAAAAACACAAGGCAAACGAACACCTATAACTAAAACACTTAAGTGCCAAAGATAACATAGAAAGCCATAGAAAACAAATTATTAAAATGAAAGCTCTTGAAAATGATTTATTTTATTATTTTACTAGCTGCGCCCTGTGGCGGCGGCTTCGCTGCCGGGCAAAGCCCGCTGTCATTAATACTATGAATCGAGAATAAACGGAAATTCCATAAATGTGGTATATTGCATAATACTGGAATGAAATTAACATACAAGTTAACGTATTTAACGTAGAATTTGGGTTTCAAAAATGTGATTTCGATAGTCAAATTTAAAGTAAACTCGAAAAAAACTTTCAGAAAGTAAAATGGAAATAAAAAATTGAATCCGAAACATCAAAACTGTATTTTTTAAATTTGGATTGTAAGAATTGTATTTAAGTTATCCAATTCAGTTTCCGAAAATTCCAAATCACTCTTAAAATTTTTACACAGCTTCAGGAAAACTCCAAATGCGAAAAAAAGAATTAAATACTAAAAACATAAAATGAAAAAGGCGTTTTCGAATTTTAAATCAAAACTCGTCATGAAGTCGTAGAATTTAGTTCTGAAAAATGCAAAGTCTACAGTGAAACTTGATCTGACATTTCAAAAGACTCTGTGAACGTAAAACAGAAATATTCGCTTGAATACAGAAAATGCTAAATGTTTTTATTTTTTAAAATTATACTTCAGTCACTGTGTCCAATATTTAAAATTTTGAACTCAGTCGTGAAATTCTAACATAGCCTGCAGAAAGACTTCAAAAAGTTCAAAATGTATACAGTAGATTTCAAAAACTGCCCCCCCCCCCTGCCATTTCATCTTTCCACCAAATTCTCTTATGATCTATCCAGGAGCCCAAAGAAAATGCATGAAAAATTTGCTTCTGATATACAGTCAATTCCACTTGGCATTATTTATTTTAAAAAAGCTATTAGGAGTTAGCCATTTGGGTTGCGGTAGAAACGATCCTCAGTTCACTATCTGCTCTCTCCCTCGTACCCCCTACCCAAGATTACCTTTTATACATTTCAATAACTGCCCCATTCCACCCCCTCCCCCATACTCTTGCCACCTGCCCGAGAGCCTAAAGAACATGCGTAAAAATTTGAAGCCGATTAGTCAGCAACTGCGGCAGTACGCCCACCCTTATCTTAATCGCTTCTACGGCCCACGCCCATACTCTAACGACCTGCCCGGGAGCCTAAAGAATATGTATGCAAAATTTGGTGCTAATTAGTCAAAAACTGCGAGTGTACCACTTAATACGTCCCAAGCTTCCACGCCCCCCCCCCCTCATGCTGTTGTAACCTGGCTGAGCGCTCCAAGAATATGTGTGAAAAATTTGGTGCCGCTTGTCAAACATTATGGATTTTCATAAGCAGCATACGTTTTAGGCCAGTTCGCTCCGCCAGCGCCCCACACTCTTGCGTCCTGTTTTGGAGCCCAGTGAATTTATCTGCGAAATTTGGTTTCGATTGCCGAAAACTGTAGATTATCATAATCATCATACGTTTTAGACCACTTGCTTTTATATATTTCAAAAAATCCCCCCCCCCCACTCCATTTGTACCTTAATACTCT
>NC_046661.1:71449922-71453437 GCF_010883055.1 Belonocnema kinseyi | reverse complement strand
ATGTAGGGTATAAGTATGTGAAAACGGTTCCTTGTTTCCACAGACAAGTGCTTTGCTGTAGAGATAAAAAGAAAGCTTTAAGTAATTTCAACAGTAATTTCATTCCTTCCGCTGACTGCTCTTCTTCTTACTTTTTAAGAAGGTCAGTTTCCTTCAAGGTTGGTCCAAAGTTGGGAAGCGCGTGGAGCAGATTCCGACTCTCGACTTTTTATTTCCATCTGTTTTAAAACTGTTTGTTCTCTATCTGCCATACGTATGTGTTTACACAAGATAAACAAAATATTCGATTTAAAACATTTATTTCAATGGATATGACCAAATACTTTTTAAATCATTTTTTTTCATTTTACAATATTTTCGTAAATCTCTGCATATACATTTAGATCTAAAAAAACGTTTTGTTCTGCCTGTGAAAAATCAATAATACAAGATAAGACATACAGGAAAATGTTAATATTTTAATCGGTGCTGGAAGTACATGATAATGCAGAGTCCAAACACAATTCGCGAGTGTCGTTTCAAGCTTGAGTAACTCGTACGTAGCGTATGAAATTCGAGTAATTCGATATCCGTCACTTTATAGGAGAGTTGTTACAAAGTTTAGTATAGTTTGATAAATGGAGGATGAATTTAACATGATTTAGGTAGCAAGTAAGAACTGAGGTCAATTAAACTAAACTTGAATTAATGTAATTGATGTATTAATTTCTTAAATAGAATAGAAATGCTGTAAAATTTCTGGGATAGAAGAAAGCTTCGAATTTTTCTGTCCATATATTTTTCAAATTAATGCCCGTGAAGTGAGAAAGTAAACCCTCATGAATTTTAATAAATTCTACTTACTTCCAAGTGAATCGAACACAAATTTAATGTCAAATTTTTGCCATTGTCATCAGGGTAAAATAAAAACAAAATTCGCATTCACTGTTATATATATTATTTCAAAATCATAAATCATGTACATTGAACATGCAATTAAACATTAATATTATATTCTAAGCTGAAACAGACAAAATTGTGTAAAAAGAAAAGTAACGTTGGAGGGTCTTCGGGGTTATAGCACGAAGACTTTTTCCTGTATTAAAAAAAAGAATAAAGTTGAGTGATTTCATCATTCTCCTGAACCTTGAAGCACTTTCTTCATTTTACTAAATTTTCATTAACTTAAGAACTTTTTTGTAAATAAAATATCGGACGTAAACTTTGGAAAATGTATCAGAAGATTGTTAAGTACGTTTATTTACTTCACTTTAGTAGGCGTGTCGCTAAAAATAGTTTTCACAGAAATTTTAAATATAGAGCCATTTTCTTTGTACGATGAAATTTTTTTAACCCATGAATTTTTTTACATGTAAAATTTTGACCTCAAACGTCGAGAAATCCAAGAGCCAATTGTAAATTATTTTTTGTCAGTTTTTTACAACTCCCACTTATTTTCAATGTAAAAAAGATTTCAGGTAACAAAAATTTAAAGATTCCAAAGAAAACATGTGAAAAATAGTCCCAGTTTTAATCTCTTTGAATATAATTTTTAGCGAAATTCGTTCTCAAATGAATAACATAAACGTAGTTTACAGTCTTTTGATACATTTTCCAAAGTTTCAGTCCGATATTTTAAAAAAATTCTTTAGCTCAAAAAAAAATTCAGTGAACTGATAAAGTCAGGTGGGCAATATAAGTACATATTTGAGTGTGTCACATACAATGAAATATAAATTTTCGCAAATCACTATATTTACGTATTTTTCCTCTCATTGCACCTTCCTAATGAGAATGGTAATTTTTCTAACATAGTTTGAAACAAATATTACTTAAACTGGTAGATATAACCAGTAGCGTTCTATTATTTATTTTGTAAATATAACTTTCTCTTAACTTAAATTTAATATCGAAAATGTTAGTCTTTTTAACTTTCCATATAAATTATTAAGATTAGCCTATATTTAGAATTGATAGGGAGAAAGAATTTCTTTGAATCGCTGTGAAATTGTTACTATTTCGGTGACTATATCCTAGCTTGCTATAGAAATATTGTGAACATAAATGTTAAAATACAAAATTTTACGACGAACAGTTTCTCCAAGTGAGACGTTCCTGTTTTTCATGTATTTTTATTTATTAACAAATAATTTTTTTCAGAATAATATAAAAAATCTTTTCTTCTCCTAAAGCAGGTTCTGAAACTGCACAAAATTTTAAGTGCACATTTTCATTCTTAAATGTGTAATAATATTCAAGACTTGAAGAAAATTTGCTTTTTATTTGATATATGTAACAACTAATGTACACTGTCGCTATGGTGCCAAGCTCGCACTAAAGTCACCGAGTTATACGTGTATAGATACGGTTCATTCCGATTAGTCTATTATGGGAGAAACAATGGCTCATTAATCAAAGCCATCACTGCAACAATAAGGCGCGGAAGAGCCAACTCAGTGTATCTTCAAGTCGTACTATCAATGTTAGAACAACACGTGGAAATCCGGTCAAGCAACCCTTCATCCACCCAGAGGTGACGCCGCGCCATATCTGTCTACGTTGCACTGCATAATTATTCACAGAGGTGTCACAGACGCGCAAGCTAGATAATGGTACCGGACTGGTCGAGATTCTATTGTTCAAGAACCAGTAGGGTATCGAACAATCACTGAAGCTGGAGAGATGATAAAATCACGACTGTTGACAAGATGAGATGTGCTTAGCATGTGCTTTAACTTCTGTTAATATCAAAAAATAAATTTAAAATATTAGCGTTCTCGAACATTCTCGTAGATTTAGTAATGTGCTATATTTTTGTTAGTTATCCCCTCCCCCAAATTTCATTTTTCCGTGAATTTTAGAACTCCCAACTTTTTTTCCGAAGTACTCGACGTTTGTTAAAACTTTACGAAGAATGTCGATATTGATAAAACTCAAGATAAAATGATATCCATCTAATGCACTCAATATAATGACATGCTACCGCTGCTACGTTTGACAGACAGATTGGTAGCATGTTTATTCTGAATAATATAATTTAATATAATACATAAAAATATATTTAATCTACTATATAAAATTCAAATTTTTGGGGTTGAGGCTCGATACCGTCCACATTGTTGCATAGATCGACTTGAAAATTTCTACACATGTAGATTAGGCACTGGAGATGGTTCCTAACGCAACCCGAATCGCTAATTGCTAATAGCTTTTGTTTAATAAATAAATCAAAATAGCATTGACTGTATATATATAATTAAGTGGCGTATAACGGATGATGCTTATGCAAATCCATAGTTTTTGACATTTAATTTTTGGGATTCCAAACAGGTCCTCAGTACCACTTACTCTTTAGGCTCTCGGACAGGTCGTCAGAGTATTAACATAGAGATGGAGTGGAGGTGGGGGGTTTTGAAATATATGAAATCAAATGGTCTAAAACGTATGATGCTTATGAAATTCTACAGTTCTCGGCAATCAGAACCAAATTTCGCAGATATATTCCTTAGGCTCCAAAACTGGTCATAATTGTATGG
>NC_046661.1:71434360-71449822 GCF_010883055.1 Belonocnema kinseyi | reverse complement strand
ATTCGAAATTTTATCGAATCTCCAGCATTTACCTCGGCGGGACTGCATTTGACAGATTGAATAATTGACATAACCTCTTGTAAAGCTCTTCAATCAATTCGATTTTAATTTCAAGAGAAAAAACGTTAAAAACAAGTGTCAAAAAACATTTGAGGAGGAAAATCCGTGGGAAAATATTAATTTCGAGTGCGAACGATTACTTACACTCGTGTTCCACATGCTGGAAAAGGTTGCGGATTATGAAGGGCAGTAAACACGTATATTGTTATTTTTTAAATAATTTTTTTGAAATGTTATAAACAATGACGAATACTGAATTAATTGCTCAATATTAATTATTTCAATAAGACAATTGGGTATTTTTAGAGTAAAGAATTCGAAAATCCAGACCATATAGTCACATGATCAAATGTAAAATACATTTGTAGAAAACTAAGGACGTAATATACGCAGTAATATACATGTCGAAAACCATGTAACGCTGTTATACGGTTACGCTGCCTACCTAAAAATTTTAGCCGTTTCACAAACTGCGCAAGAACATTTACGCAATTAGTGTCTCATTAGATCAGAGTTTAAATATCTATCTATCTATTCTAAACATTCAGTTGAACTTATGGTATATCATTCTTACCACGTTAAAGTGATTTTGGTGCAGGTGAGGATTACTCTGAAATCCAGAGAAAGATTGCATTGCTTTTTTTCTCTGAATTTTAGAGCCTTACAGATTATAAACATAAAAAACAAAGGAAACTATTTTTAACGCTTATAGGTAATATGAAAGAAATGAATATAAGCAAAATGTATGTAAATTGAACTACTGGTAATTGAAATTAGTAAATAACATTGTTAAAAGGTCAGCGCCTCAAGTCTAATATTTAGAAACTAAATTCTTGAAAGGGTTAAGTATTCAATAAAGTAATACCATTGAGCCTCTTCTGGCCATTTGAACCAGTGAAACATCTTTTTTCTAGTTTAAGTGCGTATCAACCGTAGCATATAGGGTTACCAAACTTTAGTAATCTTACCAACCTTATACAACTTTGCCCGAACTTTATACCATCTTGTTTTAATCTTAAACCACATTGCCTTAACCTTATACCAGTTTAATCTAATCGTATGGCGTTTTGCTGCAAAATTGTGTTTATACGTATAATAGAATACAATTAAATTTTACCTGAAATTAAAAATTTCAAGAGTCTATTAACTAGTCATTCTCAGTCATGGTGTTCTATTAGAATCGTAAATTTAAAACAGCATAAAGGATACTAACAAACTGCAGAGGTAACTGATCATAATTGAATATCCGAGTTACATCTATAATGAAGAAAATAATCTCTTTTTTCTCGTACCAAAATATCCGGATATTTAAATTTCAACACATTCAATTGGGAAATTTCTATTTAAGAAATAGAACAATTCATAAATATTGAGCAATATTAGATTCTTTATATAAAAAGAACGATTATAAATTAAAATAAATTTTAAAGAGCTTAATTAAAACCTCAAATGTTCTAATTTCAATTGGTCTTTTAGAAAATTTTATATTGGTAAGTGAAATTCTTGATTTTTGTGTGTGCAAATAACAGTTCAGCAATTATTTATTTAGGAAAAATTTCAATAAATCTAAGAGATATTCAGACGTTTTGCAAACATTCAAACATAATTTGATACTAAAAAACTTTTTCAAAAAATTATAAAAATAAAATGTAATTTTGTTAAGGTTTCAAACTCGCGCTCGGATATTTTTTCTTTGCATTTAGAATACTTGAATAGAACTTTATCAATATTATCTCTGTTAAAACTCAGTATTTATATGCGTCTCCATGTTCTGAATTTTCTACTTAAATAAGTTTATTTAAAGATTAAGTTGCGCAAAGCTATGCAGGCTTTGAGGTACACACGCTCACCGTGAAACTTGCGCTACGCGCTAGACTTTTGATACAAATTTGTAAATGTATATTTTATGAACTACCCGAAAATAAATTAAATACTACAATCCCTTTTTCAAAAATTTTTCTCTACCACGCGCTTTTATATGAAAAATTAGATTTTACTTTTCATATTATTTTTAAGGGATAAGACAAAATTTCCTACAAGTCCTCCTTTCGATTGTTTACGAATCTGGAGTCTTTTTGCGTAAAATTGGAATTTTGTATTGCCTGAATACTACTTTCGATGAATAAAAACAAAATGACAAGTCATATTGGAAAATCATTACAAAAATGTGTTAGTTTTTCAAAAGCTATAATTTTTCTTAAAAACTTTTTTCGTATTTCGCGTCGTAGGTTCAAAATTTCAATGTTGTGGTGTCAAATTGAGGACAATTTCAATACTTGCTCAATCATAAATGATGAGAAAGTAATACATTATAACATTCGTATCTCTTTTTTGGGTGCACAACTTTTATCTATTAATTTGTTTTCGTACCTTTTGTCGATTTACAACAAATTTTTATTTTTTATTTCATTTGTATGAATAAAATCAAAACTAGACATCCCATTAAAAACTGATTTTTAAGAAATTTACAGCTCTTTTTAGGTAAAACAATTTTTGTAGGAGCATTTTTTTTCTTAACATATGTCGTTTTTCAAAAATTTAATTTTTAATTTTTAATTTTATTCTTTACGAATAAAACAAAAACTGCGAGTCATATCAAGAAGTGAATATCAAAAAAATTGTGCATCTTTTTTGAAAACACAAATTTTTTCATCAATATCTTTTCTTATCTTGCATATTTTGACCGCAAAATGAATTTTTTGATTTTTTATTATTTTTCCTACAATCAAAATTTAAATTTTCAAGAAAATGAAAAACATTGTTATGATCATCTTGTAGAGGTTTCAAACAGCAAAGTTTTTGTCTTCTTTCTGAGTACTACAAATAGCAGAACATACAAATTTAAATGAAAAAAAAAAAATGAAATTCGAACGGACGAACGGGCGGGCAGACAAACGGACGCCTTTGTAAAAACTTGATTTTCGGATTCAGGGGGTGTCAAAACGTGAAGATCTATTCCAAAACTATGGTGGCAAATTTTGGACAATTCTAATACTTACTCAATCATAAGTGATGATAAAAAAAATGTTCTGAAGATTCATGAGAAAATTTGAAATTACTTTATTTAAGAAAATTAATTTAAACAGAATATTCAACAAAATTAAATAAGATCTTGTTGTTGGGAAATGACATACTTCAGACAAATTAATTTTTGGGTGTAAAGTATTTCAGGCTCTACCAGCAAGATTGTTATAATTTACAATTATCTCGGACAAAAAGCACCAACATAATATTAACGAAATCGATTGTTATTAAGTACATGAAGACTTCTTTATTATTTGCCGTTTAATACTTTGTATTGGAATATTTTTTACATTCCTATTTTTCACATAAATATTTTCAACATTGTTATTTTCTAGATCAAGGTTCTCTACAAGAATAAATTATTATTTTTCAACGCTTCAAAAATATTAACTTACATCTTTAAAGTAATTGCGAAGTATGTACTTGTTACTTTTGAATGATATATAAAATATTGTCCTATATTTTTAACTATTAAAAACTATTCATTTGTTTTTATTGAATATTGAAATCTTTAATTGCTTACTTATCCCAATTTTGAAACAGCAGCTACATTTTATTCCGCAGAAGAAGCTATATGTTCATTGTACAAAATCAAAAATCTATTGGTTTTAATACGAACGATACAATGTTTTGTTGATCTAAAGAAAAATTTATTGTCTCAAGAAAATTTATTTAAATAAAGAAACTTAATTTTTTGTAATTAAATACAATTTAAAAAAAAAACATAATTTTCTTGGCTTGAGAAAATATGGTATCGTCCGTATTTAGAGTAATATTTTCTTAACTTAATGATATTTTCTTTTCCGTGTACCATGTATCTAAGCATTTAAGAAATGATTGAAGTTTTACGTAAGTTATTGCAATAATTTAAGTATCATAGATATTGGATATTATCCTTCAGATGATGAGGCTAAAACTGAAATATTATCGATGAAGTATATGTTCATTTGAAGACATAATAGTTAAGTTTAATATGCGGTACAGTGCTTTTACTTAAGAAAATTCTGAATACTTTGGAGTTGCTAGTTAGTATTATTCCCATCTTATTTCGTTTTTATGTAAGTAAATATTCTATCATTTTCTTATACTTAAGAGCAATAATCAATTAATCCTTGAATTCCCAATCGATTTATGTGAAATTAGTTTGATTTCTCTAAAAAAAAATCCTAACAAAAGATCCCGTATTGAGTTATTTACCGAAGCTTATTAAACCTTTAGATATCAATAATAAATTATTTTTTCAAACAATTAAATAAATTTTGTTAATTGCATGCAAATACCCTAAGATCATTTTAAAAGTAAATATTTACTTCGGTTGAGTCTAGGACATCAATTTGAACTACGTCCTCCATTCGAGATGCTGAGCCAACGTATTCGCAAGTATAAGTAGAGCATGAACCAAATTACTGGATTTCTAAAGTAGGATATTGAATTTATTTTGAATATTTTGGATATTAAAACTACAGATGCATTTAAAGCATAAAAGGTAAATCCGTCAATGATACGCAATGTTATTATTAATGAAATTGGGTACAAAAATAGTACATTTACGAACTCCAAAGTACCTTCTTTTCAAAATATTTTTTCTCTCTTACCCAAATAAAAATGCTTCAACTTGAGTTCGACTTGGTTATGTCTTCAGTTCGACTCCAATACATCGATGTCTGGCTGCGTCTCAAAACTGAGTTGAGACATAGGCCTTCGTCTTACTTTTATGACCACGGCAGGTAAAACGGCGTTTACTTATTTCAAGTCGAGCCTCGTCTTGATTAAGACGACCTTTACTTGTCTCAAGACGAGACTTGTTTTGGCTTAGAAGGTCGAAACTTTTTCGTCTGATAAATGAGATTAAAACTGATAAATGGAAAATTTGTAATTATTAAATAAGTTATTTTTAATTAAAAAATTCAGAATCTGTGGGCCTGAACGAGTATAACCTTAAAAATGATCTTCAAAAAAATAAAAATTGTAACTTTCTAGAAGGGTATCCTAAGCCGTTAGAAATACGTAAAAACAAACAACATTTTCAGTATCATCATCAAACAAGCTTTACAAATGAAAATCCGTGAATAAGTTGATTTGATATATATTATGTACAAGTATAGAAGCTTGTTTAATGATTAACAAAGATTAGCTTTTATGACGCTTTTTGTTAGGGCAAGTATACACTCGAAGTTACAAACCGCTTGTGTTGAAGTCATAGAAGTTCTACTCAAGAGATAAATGTATGTCTTCAAGCCATAGAAACTTGACATAAAGAAAAGACATAAATTGAAGTCTAGCTCCGTCTAAAAACTGAGACATGCTGAAGTCTAACTTTTCAACTGCAACATATCTTGATTGGGGGCAATTCAAGTCGAACTCAAATCGAAGAATTTTTAACCGGGTAAACCTAGAAAAAGGAATTTACAAACAAAATTGTCGAATTTCTAAGAAAAAAAAATTAAAACTATTCCAAAAACCAAATACTAGAATTTGCAAGCCAAGAGTAGAATTATTTGCTTAAAAAGTCATTTTACTAGATAAAGATTAAACTATGCATTTTTTTACATGCTATATTCTGCTTGAAAATTAATTTTCTGACAGACAACTGACCTTTTCTATTTTTTGTTGTAAGTTGATCGTATTTCTTGGAAAATTTTACTAATTTATTATGAAAACTGATGTATTTTTTTTGTGAATTAGTCTTTTTATTCTACAAAATAAATCTTCTTTATTGAAAATGCGAGTACGTGGTTTAAAGTTAAAGCTATTAGGTGAAACTTAATTGTTATAGTTGAGGATCTATCTCTTGGGTTGGAAATTTAACTATTTTTTTTTAAATTCGTTCAATAAAAATCTAATTCAATTTTTGAAGTTGAAATTTACCTATTCTATTTTTGGTTGAAAATTGATTATTTTAGTATAAAATTCAACTATTAGTATGAAAATGAACTTTTTTCTTAAAAATTTATATTTTTGTTTGAAAATGTAACTATTTAAAAAAAATTTAATTATTTTTCCAAAATTAACTATATATATAATTTAAAAAATTAAATATTTGGTAGAAAAGTAATTTCTTTATTTTGTAAATCTTTTGTGTGAAAATTTCACTGTTTTTATAGAAAATTCGTCTTTGTCACTAAAAAAAATTTGGTAGAAAATTGAACTATTTGATTTTAAAACAACATTTCCTCTTGAAAATCTGTCCTTTTTTAAAGTAGTTTTTAAGCGTAAAGATTTAGAATTACTTTCCAGTGTTTTTTTTATAGTAAATTATTCTTTTTTATTAAGCAGACATTTTTCTGGTTAAAAATTACACTGTTGGGTTAAACGGGAAACTGCTGTTGAAAATTTTTCTTCTTCATATTCATCATTTTAGTTGAGAAATTATCTCTTTATATTATTAGAAATTTCGTTTTTGTTGAAAACATATTTTTTATCTCAAAATGTAGCTGCTAAAATGTTTGTTAAAATTTATACTTGTATTTCAAAATAGATATTTTCTGGTTGATCATTCACTAATGAATGTTCTTGGTTGAAAATGTGAATATAGCATTAGGCTATTAAAGAGATTAAAAGAAGGATATTTTTTTAGAAATATACGCCATGCAAAGGCAGGTTTCACATTTATAATACGAGTAATTTACAGGAATATGTATTATCATCAGATATATAGTTACGATCTATCAGTGAAGAAATTGTTTTTACCTCCATGTAAATAGAAATCAACCTATCGATCAAGTTAACTCTTTAAATTACAGGAAATACTTAACGCCTTTTTTAGACTAGGCACTAGATTGAAAATAAATTATTATTATGAATAATAAATTTTTCTCAAAAATATCTACCCTCGTCGCTCCACAAAGAGCGACTAATTTCCGAATCGTCTAAAAATGACTTTAAGTATTTTCTGTTATTTGAAGAGTTAATTTAATCGATAAGTTGATTTCTGATTTCACGGCGGTGAAAAATATGTCTACACTGAGCGATGGTATCTATCTGGTATAACAATGACTGGCGATAATATAGATTTCTTTAAATTACTCACATTATTAATGTAACATTTCACTTGAGATAGCGTATATTTCTGAAAAAAGATTTTTCTTTCGATCTCTCGAATAGCTTAAATCGAAAAGGGCCCGACTGGCATTCGGAAGTTTCGTCGTTCAATTCCCGTTAGAGCGACGAGAGCTGATCTTTTTTGAGAAAAAAATTAATAAAAAATTTTTAAAAAGTGTTATTCGTATAGTCTAAACAGACTTTAAGTATTTTCTGCTGGATGAAGAGTTAACTCGATCGATAGGTTAATATCTATTTTTACGGTGGTGAAAAATATATCTATACTGATCGATGGTAACTACCTTGCTGATAATACTGATTTCTTAAAAATAGAAAAATATTCTTCCTTATTGAAAATTCATCATTGTAGGTAAAAAATTCAGCTATTTGGTTAAAAAATTAACCGTTTTGTTTAGAACGGAATAAGTTGATAATAATTCAAATATTTTTTTAATCGATAATTTAACAATTTTGTTAAAAATTCCTTTTTTTGGATTAAAAATTCTTCTTTTATGGTAAAAAACTCATCTTGTTTTCCACTTCTTGGGACTATTTTTTCTAAGAGTATGGCTAGAAATTATTACTTGCATGGTATGCCTGTATTCGTTAAAGAATAAGCTGGAGATAAATTCATCAAATTGGAATAGATATTGATTGCATCAATATTAACTTGGTCAAAGTTGTCCTACTCTTAAAGTTAAATTTCTTTGCTAGAAATAATGTTCATCAACTGAAAAATACGATTTCTATAATAAAAACTATTTTTATCATAGATTGAAAAATTTCAATACAAATTTTTGCTATTCACATTAGATTTCTAAAGTAGAAAACTTAGGTTCTTGTTTTACATTTTCCTATTATATCATTCGAATCAGAACTTCAAAAAACATTAAATTTTTTTGAACGTCAGAGCAGAATTTGTGGCCCATTTTTCAAAATTTTTAAATTTCTTATCTTTTAAATTTCTTTTAAATTTCTATCTTTTAAATTTCTTATCATTTCTTATCTGGGAAACGTTTGGTCCACGTGAATGAGTCCCTCTAATATTTTTAATAGGTGTTGTGCAGAATGTTCTCTCGAATCCGAGGATGTGAAGTACTACCTCGAGTTCATGGCCGTGCTGTAGATCAGGGGTCTTCAGCGATGACAAATTTGGTCCCAAATACTCATTTGTAAGATGTCCCGTTTTCACCACTTCGCCGCCTCATTCAACACGGGAAAATTCCATCCCACTCTTACAGCTGAATAGAGGTTCGTGGTGTTGAAAACGAGGCATGTGGCAAATAAGTTTCAGTGCAATTTTTTAGCATGAATGGTATTTCAGGCCAAAAAACGCTAAAAAACCATGTCCTAATAATTAATCCTTATGCATCGTTTATGGGCATGTTTATCAGAAATAAAGTAAAGTAGGCTACTCGAGTAAAAATTCATCGATTTGAGTTCCAGTTGGTGATTTCTTGAGTTCTTCTCCAGGATATCGATGTCTGGTTGCGTCTCAAAACTGAATCGAGACATGAGTCTTCGTCTTACTTTTGTGAACTTAGCATGGTTAGTCCAAAGTTGGTTTAAACTTGTCTCAATACGAACCCTTTTTGACTCAGAAACGAAATAAACTTGAATGAATGAAGAATTCTTCATTATTAAATTAGTTACTTTTAATTAAAATATTCAGAATCTGTGGGTCTAAACGAGTAAAAAATGTATATTGTATCTACATAGAGAGTGTCATATCTCACATTAACATGAACGAGCGAACACATGACATCTTTCTATTTACTCTGTACTAAGCAGAAATGTAAGTCGAAATAATATGTATTCCCTACTGCCTTTTGCGAACTGAAGATATTTTTTTCATGATTTATCTACTTCTGGAGCTATTTCAGCACCTCCAAAAAATTTCTTAGACCTAACCAATAATGAAAGCAAAATATTCAATTTTTTCGATACGCCCTAGTGCACAGTATGATTTTATGCAATTCTCCAGAATATAAGGCGAGCATTCTGCGTATGGCATAGGCATATTGTTAAACTCGGTAGACTAACGGCTAAAGGACAAATTTCGCGAAATCAGGATCGTCTTACAGAGAAGCAAAGCAAAGTTGGACAGATATTGTAGTGAGAAGATTACATAGAATTTACATTCGAGTCGTCTCGGCTAGAAATTTCCAAGAATGATTTCTATTTGTATGACGGTCATGTCTTCACTCCTTCTTTTTGCATTATTCCAGCATGTCTGTATGTAAAACATCTTTAGTCTACTATTCAAGGCACAAACATGGTTTAGTAAACATGGTCTACTATCGGCGAGAAAATTCGAGTCCTCTGGCTTTGACGTTGAAAATGTGAGTAAAGAAAAAATGGTAGCATAGTCTTTTATTGAAAAAAGAATAGGAAAAATCTGAAAAAAATCATGGTGGTACTTTAAACATTTTTGAACAGATTGGCGTTCAGAATTTGCAAAACGTAAATAATTGTTCGTTATTTGCGAATAAATATGCGGACAAACTATCTTCAGTTCTAATGAAGATAATTAAGTGATTTAAATTGGAGGTAGTTAGTTGAACTATCTGTAATTATGAAAATCTAAAGGAAGTATGTACTTCTTCTTGTCTTCGTACAAATTGCGATATTTGAAGCTAGTTTTTTATATAGGAAAGTAAGTGCGAGAGCCCAGCGTTGTCCCGTTTTTTCAGGGGATCCTCCTCGGTTTTCCTCACCACAGGGAAAGGGTTCGAAGGCGCAAGTTGGGTACGTCGGGCTGAGGAAAATCGAGGACGATCCTCTGAAAAATGGCAGCATGCTGTTTTCTTGCAGTTGATTTCCCATATAAAAAGCTGACTTCAAATATCGCAATTTGCAGGAAGACAACAAGAGGCACACACTTCCTTCAAATTGTAAATTATTACAAATAGTTTTACTAACTACCTCCAATTTAAATCCCTTCATTATCTTCATTAGAACTGAAGATAGTTCGGTTGCATATTTATTCACAAAAAACGAACAATTATTTAGGTTTTGCAAATTTTCAACGCCAATCTGTTCCGAAATGTTTAATGTGCCACCATGAATTTTTTTAGTAGGCACCGATAGTAGGTACCTAAGAGTGACCTTGTGCGACATGCCGTATGGCTACCCTAGATGGCATGAGAATCTTGCTGAAATTCATTTAGACTCCTTTGAATTACCTTTTCCTATTGTTACAGTTAACGATTTTATTTTATAAAATCCTTACGTTTCCATTCTAAGCATTCAAATGGATAAATAATTTTGACGAATTAAGCTGGAGCTCGAGCTAAACTTTTTCAATGAATAACTGTTATCAATTAATAAGGATTTCCTTAGAGTTCTGCGCGTCCTGTAGCAGCTTTAAATAAAGAGGGTGATTTAACTGGAATAATCAAAGACCGAAAAATAAGTGAAAATTACTTGTTTTATGAATAAATCAGTAATTAATCTATATTGTCTTGATGAAGTAAACGTGCTTAGTGGTCTTAGGTATTTATGGGCCCATGCATCCTTCAACAAATGTACCATTAACTAAGAGGTAGAAAAACTCTAACTTCATACAGAGAAATGGGGAACTTCTTTTAAATGCCAAAATTGTATAATACAAAGAGTATAAGAATAAATCAGACTACTTCTGCATACAAATATATGATATTTGATTTATTTTTACATAACTGGTTTAAAAAATGGTATCTGGTGCTTAATATTTTAGAAAGTAACTATTACAATAGATTACAAAGAAAACAAAACAAAACTTTAATTCGACACTATTTTAGGCACTAAAATAATCTATTATTAAATACTTAACTGTTCGTACTCATCTGTCTTTAATGAATCCATATGAATTCAATCAAGCAAATATCGCAGAAAAACTGTCTACCTGACGTTGAAGTCCCTCTCGGTGAAGCTAAAGATCCTTACGGTAGAGTTGAGACAACTTTCCTCCTCCATCGAGCTATAATACAACCGCCATCAGAAGTTGACTTTAAAGCGCCTATAATTTCAGCTGCTGACATATTTTTTGAAAGTGGATTTTATGAAAAAAATTTCGTAGTTTTGTATAATACTGACATTCAATTTTAATATGTTTTAATGTCAACTGTCATTTTGGTCTGTTTACTATTTTGCGGTATAATAAAATTGCGTGCTGAAACTATCCATGATGCAAGTGCTAAATTGAGGTTATTGCTTCTAGTTTATACCGTGGATATATACTGTGCAAGACAAGATCAATAATTTTTTTTATTGAAGACAAAAATTGTGAATTGTTGCATTTTATACTGCAAAAACCAGAACGTTTGTGAAAAATGCTCGTTCTCGAAGTCTTTTCCAAAGGATTCACGCTCGAGTAAAAATCCGTCGACTTGGTTCCGACTATATTGCCCCCAATCAAGACATGCTGATGTCGAAAAGTTCGAGTTGAACATGTCTCAGTTTTGAGACGAAGACATACTTCAAGTTATATCTTGGAGACAAGTTTGCATGTCTTGGAGACATATATTTATGTATTTAGTCGAATATTTATGACTTCAAGACGAGCGGCTTATAACTTTGAGTTTATGCATGTCCTAAGAAGAAGGGTCATTCTGACTTTCATAAAAGCTAATACTCGCCCAGACCCATAGATTCTAAATTTTTAAATTAAAAATAACTTATTTGATAATTACGGATTTTTTAACCGTCAATTTCAATCTCATTTCTGAGTAATTCGTTTAATTTTTAGTTTCAAAAAATAATTTTGAATCAAAAAAGAATGTTTTAACAAAATAATTAAATTTTCAGTAAATTTTAAAACGCGCGTATTCAAGAGTAGGTGATATTCACTTTATAATGTACTTTACATTAAATAATATTTGTACAATAAATTTTATCTTGATTTTCTATTGAGTCAATGATCAAATTCGAAATCTTGATCTTAATAAAGCGAACATTTTTAAACTTTCTATTCCAGTTATGTTACCCTGCTCAAAATCAGAGTAAAGTTATCTCACCTCTACCTTGAGAATCTCTAGGTAAAGCCTGGAAAAGCATCTCCAACAAAATTTTGTTGTGGTAAAAATGTAAAAAAATATCTCAATTTTTATCACAAAAAAGTGGTAGAGCGGCTCTGCCGCACATTACCTACAGTGATGACACCTTGAGTAACACTTTTGTTACGCGATATTGAACTAGTGAATACTTGTAAATATAAACTTTATAAATAAACAAAAATAGGGTATAAGTTTTCTTAACAGGTATAACTTTACGGGTGACACTTAGAAATTGAGTAATATTTCTAAGGATATGTTTTCTGAAAAGCACATGTTAAGGTATTTTATAAACTTCACCGAGTAGAATCACATATTTAAAAAAAAGAAAATTGTATAGTTTTTCTTTGTTTAACAGAAGTAATTTTATATTGTTTAAACATCAATCTGTAGGATCGTTTAGCATTCTTTGAAATTCAGAATGTCTACAATTTGCGGATTAATTAGTCTAAAATATTCTGAAATTTTGGATGATAGCTTCGAATATTCAAAAAATTTTGTATAATGTTGGAGAATAGAATTTTCATATATATTCTCAACCCTTCACTGAACACTATTGCAGCTGAATAACGTTCACTATTTTTGTTTTTATTGAACTTTTATTTAATAAGTAATAAGTAATATGTTTCATCCCGCAAGGTGATTATAAAGTACTATATACTTAATAGATACCGATAAAATTATAAAAATAAATGCATTGCAAAAATCGATCACAGAATTACTTTCTTTGTATTTTTTCTTTGAATGAATTTCTTTTAGGCTTGGCTATTAAAGGGTTCAATAATATGAATGATAAAATATTGTGGATTACCCTGGAATATTAAAAGTTAGTCATAAAATTTTAAGCATATTTGTAAACGTATTGTATCAATTAAGTAGCATACTACATTCTATTTGTATTTGAGTTTGCTACAATCATAGTACATCAAATTACATGTATGCTACTCTTATTTTTTGAAGATTCTTTAAGGAAATTTTTAATTAAAAAATTTATTGTAATAATTTTATGTGTTTCTCCAGTGGAAAAATCGTCTGGCTTTAATCTGGCGCAGATCAGACGGCCTAGGCTGGGGCTAGCCGGACCTGTAATACTTTTCCAAAGTTTGTAGCCAGACGGTATAGCTAGCCGCTATTTAGCCGCTGGTCACAGGTGACACTTTACCACTGGTGCAGTACTGGCCCAGTACAAATTGCCGGAGTCCCAGTACTGACTTGCAATAATTCACAGTACTGGTACTGTACTGCACACCATCATAATTACAAAAGTGTAAATTTAAAACTTCTTGTTTAATTTTAAGAGCCACTATTGCTATAATCTAAAGATATAACAAAATAGGTATTAAAAAAAAATAATAATGGATTGCAAGTATTCTAACAGAAATGTTAATTGGTTTTGCTTAGAATGAATACATATATTACATTTTCCAAAATTACATCGCAAATAAAATTTCTAACGCTACGGGGGTTCGAACCTACATCTATATCCTGAATCTATCGCCTAGCAGCAGTCAAAAGTCTTAACGTTGATACAATACATCATGCATGCAAAATAAACTGTTAACGGGAATACAAATAAAATATTTTTTCAAATGAATAATTTAACTCGATTAAAATTTGTTGGGTTTCGTAGCATAAGCGCCAAATTTTTTTTTAGAACTTTTTATGTATATATTATTTCGTAAACTTTTTTTATTTATTAAAGACATTTTTATTCGACATTTTTTTTAGACAATTTTTGTTTAACCATTTTTGAAAGTTCTCTTCCAATTAAAGAAAAAACTGTATCACTTAACTCAATAAAAACTTTACAAAAAAAAATTCACTACCAATTTAACAAAAATTAGAATTTTCTATATTTTTTAATGATCCTCTTTTAATTCAGATAAAAAAACGAAAATAAAAAATTCTTTCTTCAAACACAATAAAAATCTTAAAAATAAAAAAATGGCCTCTTCCAATTTTAATAAAACACGGTATCTCTTTCAACTCAATAAATACTGTACAAAATTTACGAAATTTAAATTAGACCAAAATCCAAATCAAAAATCCCATTTAACGTCCAACAATCAAATTGATGCAAAATCATGTTAAACAAAACAAGAATCTAACGACCAAATTTGGACCACAGCGAATAAACGAAAACAAAAAAATCCTATTGTAATCTGAAAAAAAACCCAAAAAACAACAAAAAAAATTAAATAAAATTTTCGAAAAAAATATAAAAAAGAGGAAAGAAAAATGAGAAGGCAGCCAACCACATCCCCTTCCTTCTCTTTTTCCTTCTTTCGTCTTTTTTATTTTTATGACCATCAAATTACAATAAAAATAAAAAACATAAATAAGTAAATTTGCATTACCAAAGTTTCGGTACTCGTACAGTTCCCTTATCAAGGCAAGAAAATTTTAAGTGGTAGAAATTGACAGCACCCACGAACAGGTGCTCTCTCTTCCCATTTTTCTTTCCTATTTTTTATATTTTTTTCCGAAAATTTTATTTTTTTGCTGCTTTTTGGGATTTTTTCAGATTACAATAGGGTTTTTTTGGTTTTCGTTTATTCGTTGTGGTCCAAATTTAGTCGTTGGATTCTTGTTTTGTTTAACAGAATCTTGCAAAAACTTTACAAATATAAAATTTACTCCGAATTTCACAAAAATTACGAGTAGAAGTTTATCATTTCAAGGTTGATAAAAATGTTAAAAATACAATACTTCACATTTTTCCACACATTAAAAATGTGAACCTAAACAAGTTCCTCTCGCAATTGCAAAGAAATTAAATACCAAAATTAAAAAAATTTCCCGGTTTTCCGTCCAGCGGATACCCCACAAATGATAAGTTAACAAAGCTTCAAATATAGATTATTGGGAAGATAAAATTCAGTAAATGATAGTTCTACATCTGCTCTAAGAGTAAGTAAAATAATGAAAACTTTAGAATAGAAAAATTTAGAATATGGAGGTTAATGTTGTGATATTTATTATTTTATTTAAATTACTTTAAATAATAAATAATTATTTTTTCATCTTAATTATGAAGGCAAATGTTCAAAACTGTTGTCTGATATAATTGCACATTTTTCAGGAGGTTCGAACAGAATTTCTTCCTGAATATATTTTACTGAAAATATGAATATGTTAAATATATTCCGAATTTTAAGCAACTATTACAAAAGTGGTAATTATAACTTTCCTAAAAGCTTGTGCAATTACCAGGTGTATACATATGAAACCGGTATTGCCATTTAGCGGCCAGTAGGCACACTTGTAGGCACTGTCGGAACTTACCATTTGTGCTAATTGGCGT
>NC_046661.1:71430874-71434260 GCF_010883055.1 Belonocnema kinseyi | reverse complement strand
TACTAGGGGTCACAGCACCTAGATGCAAGAGGGCGCCACTGTAGAGGAAAAATAGAGCGCTTGGGGTCAGCCCAGACCCCACGTGGTCCACGGAGGGTTAATGAAGTTAAACGACGCAGGATAGCGTTGGCGTCGTAATTTTCGCTACACCTCGAATAAAAATGGAGCGATTATAAGGCGAGAGATTATCCAGGCAAGGTAAAAGTCGGAAATTACCTTCGATTTATGTAAAGTTTACCTGGTAAGGTTATTTTTTTCTAGTGAATCTTTCACCTGGAATCGATGTAAACTTTATCTGTATTTTTTCTGTGATCGCTTTTTCACTACTGGTACCCTCGCGAGATCACAACAGAAGAAATACAATGTAATAGCGTAATAAGCCGAAATTCTTACATTATAGGTTGCACAATTATACGTTATATAATATGAAAACTTGCAATGTTCAATATTCCGATTTTGAGGTATTTTAATGCGATAATTACGATATATAGCGCAAGAATTACGGTATATATTTCAATTAGTGCGATATAGTTTTCTCAGTGCAATTTATTAAAATTCTATAAGTGCCGTTAGTTTCGTTATATGATTGTGCATATTTTCTAAAATTTTTATTACAAAATTTCTATTATTATAGAACTTATAGTGAGTTAAGGGGGTAGCCAGGTTTAAAATTTTCAAAAAATCGATTTTTTTTTCTTTTCTAGTCCCTATGTATCCATAGAAAAATGATTTACTTCGAAAAGTCTCGAGCGGTCGGAACACACAATTTTTCGCACTTAAAACTTCAAACGCGTTTATCTCGAAACGCGTTTTTTTTGGGTTATCGCCACAATTCCAGCCGATCTCCTGGCCGATTTTATTAAAATTTTCTTGAAAATATTCAGAAAAGACTTGGCTATCGCATGAACCTCGGTCTTTATTCTTCATTACTGTCTATTAACAATTTGATCTAGTGATTGCTTAAAAAAAGTGAGAAAAAAACTAAAAATCACAAAAACTTTCACAATTTGTTTATTAATTAATATTTTTTCATAATTGAGGTTCATGCTATAGCCATTTATGTGCTCTTTGCAAAAATTTTTTTGGTTTTTCAACATAGCGTCCTCAGATTGCCCAGAAATTGGCCCAATATTGATGAATAATAAAAAATAAATTTTTTTCCGTTAGTTTAAAACATGCCTTACGACATACTAAAAAGTTGTAAATGTTAAATGAAAATAAAAAACAAATAAAGTTTGTTGAAAAAAAGTTCATTGAAACCGGGATACCCCCTTAAACACAAAAAATTCCTATTTTGCAATTTAGAAAAATTTTTTTATTGTTTCAAATAATACTCGGTCAATATGATCACGTGGCCAACAAAAACGACCGCGTTTCGGGTTTATCCCCTTTTGACTGCCAGCGATTCAAGTCTTCATTTCTGGTACATTAATATACTAATACCTATACGCATATATAAACCTATTTTATATCTATAAATCGCACGCATTTCGCTAAGGCTCTTGATTCTTTCGGTCCTTATATACTAAACGAGGGAAACGTATCACTACTTATGAGAAGCTTATAGTGCTAGGTCAAAAATTACAGGTGCTCCAGGCTGAATCAACTATTTATCACACACACCCACCCACCCACACAAACACACATATTGAAAATACATTTAGAGAGTTCGTAATCTTCCAAATGCTGTGAAATTCTTGAATGAAAAAGTACAATTTCTGATTTGCCATTTTTTTAAGCATAAAAAAATTAATTTTTTTCAAAACACACACACAAGAGAAAGAAGAAATTAAAAGACGAAAGTTGTGATGAGAATATTCCCACGCAGCAGGCGGATTTTACTTTATTTTTTTACTCTTTATTATTACGTTTTTCACGATTAAAATAAAAACTACACACCCTATTCAAAAGCAATTCTCAACAAATTCATACATCTTTTTCAAATGCACAATTTCTGTCTTCTCGTCTTTTTTCACATTTTGCATGTGCAAAAATCATCATTAGGATAAATTGTTCGTCTTTTTGAAATCTGCAAATACCCGTACAGAGAATGTTTGAATCTGGAAAAAAAGTTGTCTCAAAAATGTTTCCAATGCGCTCAATTTTTGATTTTTTTATCCGAAATGGCTGGATAAAGAACTTGACCTTTAGTTTAAGACACTCAAAAATATATGTACCAAAGGCCAAGCCAAGCTGTAAACTCTTTCGAAAGTTATCGTGCTAACAAACTAAACATCTACAGACTAACAGGCAGACAGATTAATTAAAAAAATATATTTTTATGTATTAAGCGACAGTTCTGGAGTTTCAGGTTTTTTTATTTTATAAAATGTGAAAGTAATTATTAGCTCATTTGAGAAACAATCACGGTAATTTATACTAATAATCGGTATATTCTTTATATATTTAATATGTTGAAAGATATCAATACAAATATTAAAAAATATTATGCTAAGAATTATCTCAGGGCCTCTACTCAAATTCTGTAAAAAATTCCCTCACATTTCTAGCATGTTGCCAGGTATCTATAGATTTTCCCAAGGTATAATTTTCCTAAATAATGAGCCACTCAAGTATTAAATATCACATTCTTTAAAGCAATCCTGACCCTACATCCCTCAAAAAGTATTAAATAATACTTTTAAAAAAACTTCCGTTATCCATTTGTAAATGGTTAAATGGTAGTTAACTAAGTTTATTAAAAGTGGTAAAAAATAGGAATAAATGATGCGTGGTCCAAAAAAAGCTTTTTTCTAAAATGTCTGCCCTACCAATTTTTCCTTTTGGTGCCAAAATGTCTTCTGAATATTGTCATTATTTATAAAAAATATTTAGGGATCTCTCAAGTCAATTTTTGCACGAAATTTCTTTTTCAATTTCAACTATCAATTCATAATTTTACTTGAGTACATATGCATTTTATCCTTTTTCTATTCTAATGTAAAAAAAACCATTAACAGCGGAAACTAAAATAACATAAACAATTTTTTGCAAATCATGAACTTAAAAGATACCTAATTTTTTTTTAATTGTGCCAATATACAGTGGACATTTTACACGAAAAGGCACAATTTGTAGGCATCGAGCCATTCTAGAAGAAAAAAATAAGGATATTTTCTAGACCACTATAATATGAATGAAACAATTACGCGAGTTAATTATGAATAATCTTTTTTTCAGTCCTTGTAAATATATGACTGTGTCGGAACAATACAATTTTTATATAAAATCAAATAATGTTACTTGATTTATAAAAGTAACTTTATAGAAGAACAAGAAATTACCTACCAGGTGTATACATATAAAACCGGTATTTTTTCAAGAAAAAAACACATTTATTTCAAGAGAATGATAACAAATATTTTATTCAAAGTATGCGCCCTCGC
>NC_046661.1:71429771-71430774 GCF_010883055.1 Belonocnema kinseyi | reverse complement strand
TGGGAAAAGATGGAGAGACCATTTGGACGACAGCAACTTTGAAGCAGAAAACAAGTAAGACTCCAAGAAAGAACATAATTTCTCATCTTCCAGGTGCTAAAGTGGCTGCTCGAACCTGTAGCACCGAGCTCTCTTTTTTCAAATTATTCTTAAGTGAACCCCTCGTTGAGATGATCGTATGCCATACTAATGAAGAGATTGTAAGAAGGCAGGCATTGGTACCGAACTCAGAGAGATACGCTGGACAAACCGATACCATGGAGATAGAAGCACTGATCGGATTTCTTTTACTTTGCGGGGCTACCAAGAATTCCGATTTGAAACTTTCTGAACTTTTTTCGCGCAAATTCAGCATTCCATTTTACAGATGTGTGACGTCCCTAAACAGAATGAAGTTCCTCATTTCGCATCTGAGGTTTGATTCAAAAGAAACATGGGTTGAGAGAAAGAGAAATGACAAATTCGCGCCGTTCCGTGAATTCTGGGACATATTCATAGCAAGTTGTGGAAAATATTATACCCCTTCTGAGTATGTGACTGCTGATGAAACGCTTCTCAGTTTTAGAGGAAGGTGTCCCTTCAAAATGTACCTGCCAAATACACCCGATAAATACGGGTTAAAAATTGTTTCACTCTGCGACGCTCGCACGTTTTATTTTTTCAACGGGATACCCTACGTCGGAAGGGAAACGTTAATTAGAGAAGGTTCTCTCCTTTTGCCAACATGCTGCGTCATCAAGCTCTGTGAAAAAATAGAAAATACCAACCGCAATGTGACAACAGATAACTGGTTCTCATTGTACGAATTGTCAGAAGAACTTGCTCAACGTAAACTGACTTATGTGGGGACAATGCGTAAAAACAAGAGAGAAATCCCTCCTGAATTAATCGCTGTGAAGGTATTACAACCAATGACGTCACGATTTGTTTACCAGCCCGACAAAATGCTCACTTCATTCTCTGAAAAGAAGAATAAAAACGTTATCCTCATATCTACTTTTCA
>NC_046661.1:71420364-71429671 GCF_010883055.1 Belonocnema kinseyi | reverse complement strand
AAAAGTTGACTATTTTTTTGTGAAGGTTTCTTAACTATTTAAGGAATAGATAAATATATAAAGAGTTAGTTTTTTTTTAATTTGATGTGAAGTTGAAATTCAAAAATGTTTTCTTAGTGCAATAATGTTGGTCACTAGTGTAAGTTGCTTGCTTTGGGAAAGAGGCATTACTAAACCAAAAAGTAGACTATTTTTTGTGAAGATTTCTTAACTATTTAAGAGAACGATGAATATATATATAGCGTTAGTTTTTTTAAAATTTAATATGAGATTCAAATTTATAAATTTTTTCCTAGTGCAATGATGTTAGTCACTAGTAAAAGTTGTTTCCTCTTCTTTTGTAGATGTAAGGAAAATAATTAAATTTTTTTCTATTTTAACTAACTAGATCCTCATTTTCTTGACCCTTTCCCTTTCCACAAAGCCCTAGATTAGTTCTATAATATTTCGAAACCGAAAACGTGCAATCCAGCAGCGCCTGCAGCGCAAAAATGAGTGGGGTCTACGTGGACCCCACGTGGTCAACGTTTAAACTCTTGCTCACGTAGTCCACGGAGGGTTAAATTGGAGAGAAATGGGGATTTCCATTTGTCAGTTAATTTATCAGTAAGAACAAATTTGTCTCGTGTTATCTGTTGCTGATTCTACATGTTTTACCGAAATTTGCTTACTTCAGCGTGACGCAGTAGACGAGATCAGAATTATACTCCTAACCTTGGTGAAACTTTCGCCGAAATATGTTTGATTTGCAACCGTTGCCTTTTTCCCATTGCTGCTAAGGATGCCATAGCAGACGAAAGCTTTTATTCACATGCAACAAAATTTAAAATCATTTTTTTCTGTGATAATAGTGCATTATAATATCGTACAAAGCTCTGGGTGCTGCTTGTACGTTATGATATTGCGCTTTCTCGCAATATAGAGGTTTTGCGGTATTATTTTGCGATACCATTTTCTCCGTGTGAGTGAGACGATGTTCGTGGGGGCTAAAGCGTAGGATTTTGACCCACTCCGTCGGCTTGCGAGTTCGACTCTCGCCTCGCACTCTGGAAGAGCCTGGGATGGCCCATGTGGTGAACACTAGCCTGGTAAGGGAGTTGTTCATCTCCGGAGAGTCGTGGGACCGGTACCTCTAGAGAAAAAGTTTTACCATAAGTACTTAAAGCTACTGATCTTGGTGGTTAGGAACCCACCTTAAACTGTAGGGGTCCCTCCCTCCCAACACCAAGTAAGTGTGTGGGGGTGTGTAAAGGAATAGGAAAGAAGGTGCAAGCAAAATGTAAACACGTAGGGGACACATTTAGAAGCGGCGTAAATTAGATATTAAAAGTTTTAAACGCTATGGGAGTCGCACAAATTTTCAGAAAATTAAAATTAACGGTCACCTAAATTTTACTTAGGATTCAATGAAGTTTTTTTGGAAAATATCAGGCAAAATATAATTTCTTATTAGGATATGTTATTAAAAAATGAAAATTTCACCTGAAAAAAAGATGTCCTAGAGACCAACTAAAACGACGGCGTTTTGGTTGGATCTCCTTTTGATCGACAGCGGTTCAATTGGTTTTAGGCTCATTAACTTACAACATTTTAGCCTGTAAGATGATCCTTGACTCATTGAGCTGCCATTTTTCTTCACTCACTTTTTTCAATTCAAAGCTGGGTGATTTGAATTTTTTAACTGATATTAGAGGACTCAATGCTAATAAATATGATTTTTTTTTCATCTGGCTCCTACAACATGATAAGATGCCGTTATTATCTTCTTAAATCTAAGAAATCCAAAAATATATTTTTTAATGATTATCTGAAAATATATTTAATTGTTATAAAACAGGGAACAACCATGACACCACGAGACTATCAAAAAGTTGTAGATGCGGTTCAAAACAATCAAATGCGCAGAGCCCTAGAGAATGGGTTGGAAAAAGTGACGATTACCCTAAAGTCCGGGTGCTGAAAATAATTCAGATAAAAAAACTACGAACTGACGAAACGTCCACAGTAAGTAGACGAATCAAATCAAGTATGACTTGCTAGACTTCTAAAACCAAGCCTATTAGCTCCGTAAAGAGGGATATTTACGCGGAGCGCTTCCCCAACTGATTTATGAACATGCCGTAGATGAAGAGGAGAAAGCAACATAAGGAGCAACGGCGGAAAGCAGGCACCTACTGATAGATCATCGCGATTTCAGGACAAAAAGGACAATCAAAATTCAGGTTTTTTCTAAGCATCATCAACTGGCTGAAATGGATACCTCCTTTCGTGTGAACACCTCGATAGAGATCGAGCTCTGGATCCTGAATTGTTTAGTTTGTGGTGCTGCGAGAGCTTTGAAACTTTTAAATCGAAGGCTAAAATAAAAGATGTCTCAGAAAAAAAATAGGCCACGATCAACGGAAAACAATTATATGCGCAAGAAAGAATGCGATCTGTGTTGAGATAGTGATGGATGACATAACATCTGGTAGATCGGTTATTAAAAGTGTTTGAAAGTTCATGCAAGTTCTGAAAATCATCCATCTCACACTAAAGAAGTCACTGCTCTGACAATCAAGCAGCACGTTGTTGGCAAAATACAAGGTCAAAAAAAATGGAGTTGACAGAAGATACTAATAATGACATCCGCTTCGAAGAGTTTTACAAAATCCACATAACATCTAAGGAGGAATGCCCGCCAATCACTTTCAAAGAGGTGAAACAGCACTTAAAAGCACGAAGAACTTGTTCGCTGCAGGAGCAGAAATCTTTACAGCCATCATGAACGGCATAATTAATTTAATTATTGATCCTATGCGAAGAGGGATCTACTAATAAGGTGGCTCAAAAAAGGGTGTAGCAGGTTGTCCAGTGAACCTGATAATTGATAGGTGTTTTTGCAAAGAGGCAGCAGCCCATCGGTACGCCCTTTTTATGGATTCGATTGACTACTTGAAACCTACGGATTCAACCTGTATTAGACTTATCGTATATCTGTTGGAAACTTGAAGATGAATTCACACATAGTTGGATGCAAAGAGATTGATGCCCCTTTGCCAAACACGACTTAATATCTCATCGGAAGTGCTTTTGTGAATTACTTTACTGCCACTAGATCTCACACTAAGCATTTGACCTGGATACCTCTGCGGCGAAAATGTTCATCACGAGCATACGGTGACTCATGTATTTCATATGGATAAACTGAAGATGTATGCTTCTAGTGAAAGCCAACTTCAACGTTCTTTGCTTATCGTTAAGGGGTTTACTGGAGAAATTAGTATAAACCTTAAATTGGACAAGTGTGCCAAGCTTATTAGGGATCGTCCACAAATTACGTAAGACGTTTTTCTTTTGTTTGAATAAAGACGAGCATAAAATTGCTGTGAAGTTGAGAAGGACACAACGATATAAACAAAAGAAAAACGTCTTACGTAATTTGTGGACGAACCCTTATTAAACGAGGAAATATTAAGGGCTTTTCCGGGTATCCTGAGCTTGTAGGTATAAGTGTTATTAGACACTTTGACACAGAAGATACTAATATATACTTGGGAGATTTTCAAGATTTCGTTGAGAATTCAAGAGTTACTTCATGAGTTCTCTTAAGATTTCTTGAGCAGCAATCAAAGATTTCTTAGTGAGTGGTCCCTCGTATAATTGGCAAAAAAGCGTTCCTTCACAAAGCTGCGAAGCAGGCGGTCGAGACCTTTGTCTGAATGTAGACATCTGAAGTAAGAAAAGTTTATTACTTAATATAGATGTTTTTTTTTAAATCCTAAGTCAGCAAAGTATTGAATAAGAAATTCCAAAAACAGCTACTAGAAAAATAATTCTCAGAAACTTTGACAGAAATGTAGAAGATCTGTCATAGACTAAATAGAGGACGTATATTGTCTTTTCCGGCCTACCTTTGTGATGTGTTGCATTTCTGTCTTTGTATTATTCAACTGTTGGTTTTGTTTCACGGTTTGCACTTGCTAAAGTTTTCCCTGCATCATACACGCTATAATTAGTGGTATTCAAGTCGGAATCTTTGGAAAAATCTTCACAAAGTAAGTCATCCAGTTCTGAGAGATGTTTGGGCTTGAGAACAACTGCGATGTCAATGTTTTTTCAGGGTCCTCAAGCCCGCTTGCTCTGGGACAGGTCGTATCTGACAATGGTTGATAAGAAATAATAAATACGTACACATGTACGGTGAAACTCTTCTTCAGCGCCGATTTTGGGGCTGACGGTGGGTGGGAACTAACTCCTTATAGCCAGCACCGGATGTGAACAGTCAAGGGCGTAAAACCCGTTTCTGGTAGATTATCATGCACGGTAAAAAAAATTTTTTTTAATACGGAGACAAGGGTCAACTGAATATTTATCTAAAATAGGAAGAAGCTTTATTGATACGCGTTAAATAAATGTTTTACCTGTTTACGAACTTTAAACGTTTGTGGCCCGCTGAGCATCTCGTTTGAAAAGAGAGCTTTGTCTTGAATAACACAGCCACACAAAAAAAAAGTCTGCGGATCTGGTAACAAGTATTCCTATGGATCTTGGGCCGCTGAATTCAAATTCGGTATCAAAAATCACCCATCACGTCATGGTTGAGCCATAACCTCAAAAAATGACGAAAAATCATGCACTGAGGCAAATAAATTTCAAAATAATGCCAGTGATGTAAATTTTCACTTCAAAAACATGTCGACAACTGTGAAGGAAAAACCGTTTCCTGATATCAACTTATTTAACATAACTTTACCCAACAGAACCTGACTTCACCTAACCTGAATTAACAGAAATTTATTGAACTACACGTAAAGCTCTGGAAGCATATTTTCCCAGTAGCAAATGTGTGCTACATCGAATGGATCAACTCGAGCCTAACCTAGAAATAAATCTAACCTAGCCTAACCTAACCTCATGAAACACAATTAAACTGATTGTGTTGCCCGTTGTGTTTGCGGTACCGTTTCATTCAGATTCGGCTTAAACTACATAGAGGTTTAACCTATCATAACCTAACAAAACTTGACCTAACATAACCGATTACGCTGGCAACCCTGTTCTTAAACGTCTTAAACGTAAGCGTAACCCTTTGCATCGTTCCCACGAAAAAAAGAACACGCTATAGCAGGCAGAAAATAGACTGAAGTAGGTCTATAAATCAATTTAATTACGATAAAAAGCAAGATGAAATGTAAACACGAAAGATAGTATAAATATATGCCTTAAGTCTAAGAAAAGCAAAGAGAAAAAATTTTTGAATAAAACTCTTATTCATTTGCATGTTTAAGTTACAGTTCTACATTTTAATTGATACAAACATTGCCAGGTTAATTGAAATGGAGTCAATTCTAATTGTAGATCTAAGTTTCTTCAAATGAGTAATGTGCGTCTAAATTTTTAACCATCTGTAGCACAATGAAATGAATTTTATTGTGTAACAACGGGAACACTTAAGTTAAGTTGTGTTGGGTTAAGCAAAATTTCGTTAGGTTCTGTTAAGTTAAATTCATTTGTAGGTTAAGATCGAGTTAACCTATTAAATATAGCACACATTTAAGACTGAGAACCGTACGCTTACATAGCTACACGTGTGGTTGAATTTCATTCGGCTAGGTTAGGTTAGGTCAGGTTTTGTTAGGTTAGGATAGGTTAAACCTCTACGTAGGTTAAGCCGAAGCTGAATGAAACGGTACCGCAAACACAACGGGACAACACAATCAGTTTAATTGTGTTACGTGAAGTTAAGTTAGGTAAGGTTAGGTTAGGTCAGTTTTTTTTAGGTTAGGTCAGGTTTGTTTAGGTTAGGATAGGTTTGACCTCTTTGAAGGTTAAGCCCATGCTGATTCAAACGGTACCGCAAACACAACGGGACAACACAATCAGTTTAATTGTGTTTCGTGAGGTAAGGTTAGGTTAGATTTATTTCTAGGTTAGGCTCGAGTTGATCCATTCGACGTAGCACATATTTGCTACTGGGAAAATATGCTTCCAGAGCTTTACGCGTAGTTCAATAAATTTCTGTCTCTCTTTCTACTTTTTCTCTTATAGTAAATAATTAGCTTAAACCGTAGTATATTCTAGATTTAATTTTGGATTAAAATCAATTGATATACACTGTTATTTTTCATGAAGATTGCTCCAATAACTACGCAATATATATTCGCGGGTCAGAGGGCGCTGTTGGTAATAAAAAGATTATTTCATCATGGCACGAAATAATCCAATCAGTCTCATCGGCTTTAGTAGGCATTGGAGCACCACTGCTCCTCTGTTTGAGTTTTTGTCTTGCTAATTCGCCAGTGTCTCCCGCTTTAAGTTAACTAACAGATCGTCCTGACGCATTTGCACATGTAGGTGATTAGGATAAAGTGACTTACTATGACACTCCTGCTTAGCAACGCCCAAGTGCCCGCCGCACAGCCCCCGCAGCACCTTTTACTCCCATCCTCGGTGCGGCGTCAATTCTCGGAAGAACTATAGAAGGGAGAGCTATTAAAGGGCTTTCGGTACTTTCATATCACAAGAGGTCAGTGAAATGAACATGAGCATCTACCTGATGACATCAAAAGGACCACTCCATTCACCCTAATTTGGCAGCTTCTCTGCGGCATGGATAGGGAGACTTGTAAATGACTTCTAGTGAATTCAAGCGACTTCGATTGAATTCAGGGGACTTCAAGTGTCTTCCATTGAATTCAGGTGATTTCAGGTGACTACGTGACTTCAGGTGAATTCACGTGCCTTCTCGTGAATTTACTTGTCTTCATGTATATTCAAGTGACTTTAGATATTGTTGAACCTTGTGGTATTTGGTTATTTGAAGGAGAAGAGACACAATTACGCAAGATATGAAGCTTATTAGTCACCGAGGATAAATTAACTTCGAGACTTTGATAAATACATGTTGTCATCCTAAAGGATCAATCCCGACTGGGGCCGTCATCTCTTATTCCAGGCTTCGTTGTCATCTCTCTAATCTATTTACCGACTCCAAGAAATCACAGATATTTTAGCAGATTAAAAGTAATTGCAGATGATGTCGATTTCTTAAACGAAACATGTGTCAACCCTATAGGTCGAAACAATTAATCATATGATTTCAGCGTCTACGAGATTACATATGCCAGTTTGATGAAATAATTTAAAAAATCAATCATAAAAGTTTTTTGGTTGACAGAATTTATTTGATAGAGTATCAGTATGCTTGAATACATTTTAGCAGATTCGGATAATTTACAAAAAGTCAACAATATAACGATAGTTTATTTTTTCGCGAAGAGCTACAGCTTCCACATTGTTTTTTGTTCTTATGACAAAATTCAAATAAATATTATAATGCATATTGCATATTTAAATCGAAAATTACGATTTTATTTCTAATAAATTTCTTAATTTTCACACCAACGATTTGAAAACTGCCTTATTTCAATATACTTATTACGTAACACTGCAAGTTAGAATTCTAACGTCAAAAATATAAACGATATGTTACTTTATGAGGAAAAGTGATACTTTGTGACCCAGTGTGACTTACTATTTTTAATCACACCAGTCAATCATAAGTGCAAATAGTTTTCATAGAGCCCTAATCTTAAAACCCGAGAGGGTCCAGAGGCGGATCCGTGCGTGGATTGAAAAGTCGATACTAAAATCCTCTTAAGCACCCTCAGTAACGTAAACACCCTAAGTAAAAATATTACGGCCTATGCTGAAAAGTGATATTTTAGGTAATATTTACAGCAGAAAAATTTCACTTATAATGGTAGCGTGATAAAAAAGTAGTAAAGTTAAGAAATTTCCCCTTTCGATTAGACTTCTTTTTTTAAGCAGAAGTAATCTACGGTTTGTGCATATGTTGAAAAAGGTCGAATATTTGATGCATTGTTTAATTAGGAGATAAAGGATCATTGCATCATAATGCTACGAAATGTTACGACATAAAGCCTTAATAATTACTTAGTTTCGCCTTTTTAAAAAAACGCATGAACCTCCAGCTTATTCAGGAAATATTTAAAAAGTATGATCTCCCATCTAGGTAGCAGCATGGCACGTCATAAATATAAGTTTGGGAAGGATGAACATTTTTCTATTTCAAGTAAAAGTTCAAAAAAGCCCCTGTTCAACTATACTCGTATTAATAATAATTTTAGATGTTATTGGTTTTGTCTACTGGTCTTAATCGATATTATTAAAATATTGATTAGCCTTAAGATTATGAAAAAACGCTCTCTATAGCTCCGCTGGGATATGAGCCCAGGTCCTTCAGATTGCCGGTCTGATGCTCTTAACTGAGCTACGGAGAGACAGGAACATTTTCTTCACCACCTCCTCACAAGCTGAATGTCAACGTAATTCCTTATACTTGTAAGATTTTTATTTTACGAAACATGAATTCATATTTTATTATTGATAGAGGTTTCTTGAACAGAGAAATTAATAAATAATTTTAGATGTTATTGGTTTTGTCTACTGTTCTTAATAGATATCATTGAAATATTGATTAATTTTAAGATTGTGAAAAAACTATACTCAATATTTTAATAATATCGATTAATACCAGTTGACAAAACCAATCACATCTAAAATTATTAATTAATTTCCCTGGCCAAGAAGCCTCCATCAATAATAAAATATGAATTTATATTCGTATTATTAGAAATTTCAGAGTTGATAGCTCAATATTCAAATATAAAATAAATTTATTGGAAGACCCTATAAGGTATTTTCACTTCAATCACCAGAAAAATTTACTTTGTTGATTACTGATTGGAAAATAATGGACCAAATGCATTGGATTCGGACCATTTTTGCCCTCTTTTGCTAATGTCTTCTTAAAAACTAATTTTTTCTGTATAAGTGTTTTTGAAAAATAGTTTTTATCTGTCAAGAACTATTTAATGACTTATTGAAATAATAGTAATTATCATTCGTTATAAAAATAACACAAACATAAAGTTTTGTCCCATACATTTGGTACATTGTTTTTCCCTCAGCATTCAACGAAATGAATTATGCTGAAGATAAAGTGAAAATATCTAATTATAACACTATTCATTCAAAAATAGTAATAATATGAATTTTTTCCATAAAAATTGTGTAAACAATAAATAGTTTTTGTCATTATGAAAAATATGAAAGCAAGAAATGTTTGGAAAGATAGTGAGAGTTGATTTGGTAACAAAATTAGGCTTACAAGGAAACCTTACAAGGTGTCCGCCTCCAGTTTTCTTGAAATTTCAATATGTTGTAGGGTACGAAGAAGTAAGAAATAAGCAATTTTTTTTATCGGCGGAAAAACGATTCTAAGGGGTGAAACTGACCCTCG
>NC_046661.1:71402610-71420264 GCF_010883055.1 Belonocnema kinseyi | reverse complement strand
AATGAAAATCACGTAACACGCCAACACTAATTTTTTATTTTATAGTTAAATAAAGAAACGTAGTTTCCAATGGACCTGAAACAAATTTTTATACCAGAAAATAAACAAAAAAAAAAGGAATTTTTCTTTAAAAAAAATTGAGGGTTGCAAACCCTTAATCAAAAGTAATTGTCAAAGAATGGGAATTTGATGCCGAATATTTTGCCGTTGAAATGATATCAATATTCAAATTTTTTGTCGAGATATAAAAAAATTCGATTTTTGAGGGTGAACTTCGAGGGTCGATTTCACCCCTTAGAATCGTTTTTCCGCCGATAAAAAAAATTGCTTATTACTTACTTTTTCGTACCCTACAACATATTGAAATTTCAAGAAAATTGGAGGCGGACACCTTGTAAGGGTTCCTTGTTAGTCATGAAAAAATGGTTGAAATGTGAATTTGTTTAAATAAATAGTTTATATAAGTGACACACACAGAGAAATTATTACATAATCTGACCCATAAGTTGGTTGCTGTAGCCAAATGTGTTGGATGCAGTTGCTTCATCCCCTTTGTTGTCGTACAACTAACCCTGTTTGCAGAATGTATCATGAACGTGACGGTAATAAATTGTTAGAATTTAGATGACTAATACATGACAGAATACACGAGACGAATACTCAAAATATCAAAAAACCAACACAAACCATCTCTTGACTCTTGTCAGGCTGTCAGGCGGGTTCTGGCTGATGCAAGCACAGTTTGAGACTACTGACCAAGGAGTTGACTGCTCTATCTATTCGATAGTTGAAGGGTCCAATTGCATAGCTGCAGTGACCAACAAACACGCAACCATTTAAAATAGACATTGTGTGAAGCGGACTTGGCTGGTTTGTTATTCTCAACAGACGCTCTAACCAACAAAAAATGGATGTGCCAGCCAACCATTTCGCTTAGCAGTAATTCATTTACTTGCGTTAAGATTTCTTTAGGAGTTTTTTTTATTAAAAAGGACTTAGGACACCAATTTGAATTTTGTTACAAAAGAATTGGTTTTGGCGTATTCCTAACCTTCATTTTCTTAAGGTGACACGCAAAAATCAATTTATGTGATAAATTCTACGTTTTAACCCATCAATATGAAAAAACCTGCATTTTAATTACGTTACACTGGTTTTGAATTATTATTATTCATTTGCAGACGGTTTTGGGTACGCTCGTATGATTCCTCATTTTCCCTCACCACCGCCTAGAAATTTGTTTATGTGTGAAAAAAGTGGCTTTCTCGTTTCCTTTTTCAATAAAGCTCCTATCCAAACTTTAGAGAATTAAAATGCATTAGGGAAGTCTGATTGTAAGCGCGCAGTAATATCTTTCATATTTAATAAAATAGCTATGGATAAAATAGTTTTTCATTCCCAATCATAAAAGAATGATCTTCCTTGATTAGTTGTTTTCCAATGAATAAATGTTTGAATGACTTATGAATAAATACAGTTTTAATTAATTTGAAAATCTTGAAAGAAATGGTGTCACTAAAAAGTAAGACAAAAAAATCTATAACTTTATTGATAAATTAAAAATGTTTTTTTTATTCGAACCATGCTGAAAATTTTCGGTCGCATTTTCTGTCGTATTTTCAGAAATGTATAAGAAACAGTATTTGGGAGGGCACTGTTTTGCGGCGACGCTGAATTTAGGGCAGCGCAGAATTTTCGACGACATTGCGGCATCAGAATATTTGCGGCCACATTTGCCGGCGCGATGCATTTGAGACCACACTTGTCGGCGCATTCCGAAAAATTAAAAATCGCTCTAATTTGCGTTAACTTGATTTTTATAGCCTGAGGTGAGTAAATAAAGATAGCTGTTAATATTTAGCAATTGAAAAACAAAGTCTATTGACATACGCAGTATGCTTCCTTACAGCTAATTTTCAAGGTAGATTTTTAAAGTCAACGCAAATTTTTTAATTTGTAATGCTGTTTCTTATACACGCTCGAAAATGTGGGAGTAATTGCGGCTGCAGACTTTCGTTAGGTGAGTGAAATATCTACAGTCAAATATATTGAATTAAATTAATAATACAAAATGTTTCATATTCTCAGTTTGAGTCGAGGACTTTCTACTTGGCGGACCGAGAAATACGATCAATTCGCGAATCTGACCATTTTTGCTGGAGTGCATTCATATGTGGCTAGCGGCTTCGTGAATAAATTAGTATGCATCATACGTACTCGTGTAAACAGTTAAAGCACAGAAGCACAACTAGTGCCCACTAGTATAGCGTGGGACCAAAAGCTAGTATCAGGCTTCTGTTTACTCAGCGCCTTCCTGAAGGAACAGTTTTAGTGCCGGGATTTTATTTACAAGCATCTAGAAACGACAAGCAATATACGCACCCCTGAGTGACAAGGGTCGAAGTGGTCCCTCAGGCACTCGAAAAGAAGTAGATCTTTATATGGGGCATTGGTTCGATGATTGACGCTTCCGGCTATAGAAGTGACACAAAGTTAAGGGTATGTGACACAGCGAAATACCTATATTACCGACCTCATTTTATCCATTCAATGGATTTTTTTTTGAATCTAAGAACTTTTTTTGTGTATAAAATATGAGACTAAAACTTTGGAAAAAGTACCAGAAGACCATAAAGTACGTTTATGTACTCCATTTAGATAGGAATTTCACTAAAAATTGTTTGCAACGACAGAAAAGCCAAGACTATTTTTTGGCAGATTTTCTTTCTCACCTTGAAATTTTTTGAATGTAAGAACTTTTTGTTGAACGCAATCTCGGCCTGAAACTTCGGAAAAGACAAGATCTGAAGTAAATTACGTTTATGTACTCTATTTTGCAACAAATTTGTAAAAAAATTTCCACTAAATATGAACCTGCACTTGTGAAACAGGGAGCAGCTGTCAATTTTATCGGCAGTAGTCGGTATTCCCGATGGGCACGAAAACGCGAAGTCTGGAACCAAACATATCTTTGATCGTACACCTATAATGCGTTTATGCGGGGTCCACGCGGTCCACGCATAAACGCCGAGTAAAAAGAATGCTCCCTCAGTACTTTATTATGATTAGGAGGGAGTGACTATTCATTGCGACAATGAGAGCAAAGGAAAAGTAATCTCATTTCACCCACTATAAATTAGGTGTGTTGGATACGCGGCAGACACCTACATTACCAACATTAGAACTTTTTTTGTAAATTAAATATCTGTCTGAAACTTTCAAAAATGTGCATGAAGAAAATAAACTACGTTTATGTCCATCATTTTTGTATGAAATATGCAAAAAAAAATTCTAAGTAGAATTTTCGAAGTTGAACGGACCTGCCTTTTTATCTCTAAACGTTAGAAAAAGAGGTCCGTTCGACTTCTGACACAGTATCGTAGTCCCACCGCAGGACTCAATTCTATCAGTAGTCGCGATCAGCAGTCTTGTCTAATGTGAGGTCCAAGCTGTCAAACTTTGCTGGCGCGGCCTCCCTCCGCCAATAAAATACAAGAACACTCAACCAAAAAGTTCAATTTCCATACAATTATATTCACCCAGACAAAAACGAATTTTGAACAGAAAGTCAAAATCAGTGTGTAAGTAAAAACATTAATTTTCTAACGAAAAAAAAAATGTTTTGACTAAATGCAAGAATTCTCAACCAAAAAGTTCAATATTCTACTAAAAAAGATTAATTTACTACCAGAAGAGACGAATTTTTAATATAATTGAAGAGTTTTTCACTCAAAAGTTGAAGTTTCAAGTAAAAAAAAATGAATTTTTGAACAAAAAGATTCATTCAAAAGTTCTGAAATAAAAATTTGAATAGTCAACTAAAGATGATGAATTTCTAAAGTAAAAGGTTGATTTACTGCGAAAAAATACAATTTTTTAATAACATTCAAGAGTTCTAAACTAAAAATTAAAATTTTCAACTGAACAGATAAATTTTTAAACAAAAATATTCATTTATTACCAAAAAGACAAATACTTAATCAAATTCAAGGAAACTTTACTAAAACGTTGAAGTTTCAACTAAAAAGGATAAATTTTTAAACAAAAAGATTATTTTACTACAAAAAGGAGGAATTTTGAACAAATTCAGGAATTCTGTACCAAAAAAGTTAAATTTTGAAATAAAAACCTACATTTTGAAACAAAAATATTAATTTAGTACCAAAGAAGAAATTTTTTAATTAAATTTCAAGAGTTCTGAACCTAAAAGGCAATAGTAATGTTAATTTAACATAAATAATGGTTCAAATCATTGCAAGTTTGTTGTAAAACTTTTTAATTAAAGTCAGGTGATAATTGATGCAAGTGCACGGACATAATTGTTTCAATAATTTATTATTTGTTATAGCTATTTTCTCTTAGTATAATGCTAATAAGCACCACATAATAAATGTGAAGAATGTTTCAAATGTCTTTTTTACATCATAAAAATATATTTACAAAAACGAAAAAAATGATTTAAAAATGTTTCTTTCTTACGTTTATTTATAATTTTTTTATAACTAAAACCCCAAATCAAAGTTGAAAATTTCAGGAAAAAATAGATAAATGAAGCTTTTTCTGAAATTTGTATATTTTTGTTCACTGCTTACTTAGTAGTGTAATAATCAATGCGAGTGAATAAAGATCATGTTTTAAACTATTATTTAAAACTATCATCTCTTGAATAATTGCTAGAAACTCGCGGTTTTTGTATAAGATTAAATTACTAGAAACAACAATAAATTGTTTAAACAGCTAGGTTTGTTAGCTTGCATTAATTATTAGGTCACTAAGTAAAAAGTGGCTAAAAAGTTTAAAAATTATTTAAAAACGACAACTGTGTAGCATTACTATGAGAGAACATAGCTATAAACAATAATAATTTGTCTAGATAATTATGTGTGCTAAATTTCAATTATTATTAACTAACTCTAAGTGAAAAGTTGACATTATGGTAATTATCACCTCCCTCTTATTGAAAAAATGTCACAAAAAACTACGACTTTCCAGCATTATTATAAGATGATAATATTATGAAAAATAATAAATGGTTTGAAAAATTATTTCTGTCAAGTTTAATTGATTATTTCCTAGCTCTAACTGAAAAGTTACAAAATTCGGAAAAGAGGAGACTTTGTAATTCTATTATAAGAGAAAATTGCTTATAACAATAACAAATGGTTTAAATAATTTATTTTAACATTTGTTTATTAGTAGAAATTAGTATCTTATACATTAGAAACAATATATAAATATATTGGAAAAAACACAAAAAATAAGAATTACCGACAAAAACTCGAGAAACATCATTTTTCATTTATAGTGACTTTGCGAGACGCTACAAAATAGGTTTGCGGGGACGAAATTAAAAAAATAATTTTTTATTTTCATTTCATGGCTAATTGGAATGAGAAATGACGAGATTACTCGATAAACCTAACATTGACTTTTTTGTCCAAAATTTACAAAAGCGTCTTTTTTGTGAGATATACTATTTAACTTTTTGGGGCTTCCCAAACATGTAAATAATACTTTCTTTGTTTAAAAAGAAAATTCATGAATTTTTTTTGTAAATTCCAACAAATTTGGAAGCGATATGCATGAATATTCAAAGAATAAAATTTACCAGTGCATGATGCTACCACCCTACGTGACACCCTTCATTTGATAATTTTCTTATTCCTGATTATCCATGAAATTTGAAATCCAGAAAATAAAACAGTTTGCCAAAAATTTCGAATTTCTCGATCAATTTATGAAAAAAGGTTATCGTGAATAACTTGAAAATTTTGGCTTCTAGGGAAGCGTAAATGTCCAGCAAACACATTGTTTATGATGTTGTAAATAAATAATGGCTCGGCATACCAGAATATATTACGAGAGTGGAAATTTTCATCTTTTTATCTCCTCAATTATCCAATAAAAAGGTTGCCACAATTTTCCGTCCTAAACGCATGAGTACTGTGTGCTTTCCTGTTATTTCTTGCATATATTAAATAATAAAACAATATTTTAATTATTTACAATATTCACATAGTTGAATATTAGTTATTTACTTATATAAATATATTTATAATTAAAAAAACGCATAGACGAGGTAGCAAAATATTAAAATTTTGTATTCTGATGTAACGAAATTTGAATATACCGCCAAATTATCTAAAATGGGGTTGAGATTGTAGGTTATGTTCACTTTGAATGGAATTGTGCATGAGAAAAGTTCTTAATCCAAAAGTCGAACTCTAGCGCCACCTCTCGCCTAAATTAAAAAAAAAAACAGTTACTGACACAGTAGGTGTTGCCGATAAAGTAGAACATATTTACCATCAATTATTATTTTTATAAAAAAAAATTCTTTCCCAACTCCACGCAAAGATATACACCTTCCTTTTGCGTTAATTAATACACTCCCCAAAAGTCTTCCGAGTGTCACATGCCCTTAAAAAAATCTGCAGAGAGACTCACTTCGTTACAAATTTAGTCTATTAGCATTCAGAGCTTCGTAAGAAACTTTAAAGAACTTGTATTGTCAACAGTTACTTTCATTTCTCAAAACCTTGAGATTTTTAGACAATCCATAATGGCACTCCAACGACTAAATGTAAAAAACGTATCTAATCGAAATTAATTTAGCTTGTGAGGGTAGATTCTGTATGCAAAGTAAAAATCTAAAGAAGGATGGATGGATTTCAGTTAATTTCTTCTTTAAGAATAATAACTCTTTACTAAGCTACATCAAATTCATTTTATTCTAACATGGATATTAAAAAATATTGAAGAACATTTCAGAAGAATCAAGAAAATTTCACAATTTTCAGAAACTTTCAGACGTAAATATAAATGACTGAATATTTAAAAACATTTTAGAAAAGTTAGGAATGCTGACAAATGTATTCCAAGATTTCTAAAGTACATTACTATTCTTGTTCTACTAGAGGAAAATTTGTATAATACATTTTATATTCATGACCAGAACTTTGGGATGCGACATAACATTTTACAGAGACCTAAACGTACCTAATTTTGTTATACTTAATAGAACATTAACGTCCGAATAGATAGGGTTGAGAACTGCGGAATTAAATTTCCACGGAGAAGACACCCCATTAAAAATATCAGCATACCAGATAGATGACGCCTCTTGAGTTCCAGTGTTTTAATTAAATTTTAATTAATCGCACGATCCGTGCCCTCATCAGTACCGTTACAAGGCGTCTAGTCGGCTAAACTCGGCACTCAAAATTAAGCTAAGTTAATTAGAAAATGCGACGCTAGTAACTAATTTAATACTATGGCGACCTTCATAAGCAATCTCGGGGTTTCAAAAAGTTTAGAAAAACATCAGAAATTGAATCAAGGTGTGAGACTAGATGGCAGCTTTAGAAAAGTTACCTTGATTAAATACCATTTGAATGAATATAAGCCCCTTTGAAATATATTCAGATCGGATCCATTTCAAATTATGCAGGCCGGCTCGAAATGTTTATAATTAGCTTGTTTATGAAATATTGTTTTGTACGTACAAAAAAGGATACACGTATTTTTTTAACATAGTGACATATTTAGGTACGTTAAGCTGGCACAACACTATCAAGGTATAGAGATGTAAACCTTTTCATAATTTAGAGCTCATTTAGGGCTAATTTGGGCCCATGGTACAAATTTTGTAAAAAATAATGTTTGCACTAACTTAACGTTAAGCTGGCTGAACATTGCTGTAAAACGTACTAAAAATAATTTCACGGAAAATTCACTTTTTAAAATAATTTAGGGCTTATTTACGGCTCTGGGAATATGATAATGAAAAATGAAAAAAAAACTGTCTGAACAATTTTTGTTTAAACAATTTTAGTAAAAATGAATTAAACCAATTTTCTTCTACTACCCAATGTTAAGGCTCACTTAGGGGTACATGAATATGACATATGAATTTTATAAAAAATTGTTTAAACAATTTTTGTTTGAATAAATTAAAAAAAAAATTATTTTATTTTCGTTTCTCTTGCATAATTTCAAGTTCATTTAGGACTCCTAAAATATTATCAACCTAAGGTGGTGCGCTATTTCTTTGCCCTTTTGTTGGTTATGTATGGTGTTCTGCCAACTTAACGTTATAAAAAATACATGAAGAAAACCATAAAACCTATTTTTACCCAACGCATAATTTAGTGCTCATTGAGGACTAATTTAAGCCCGTAGTCCTAAATTTTTGGCTCTTTTATTTTTTGTAAAAACTAATATTTGCGAAAGATTTACTTCAAGCTGGCCAAACATTGCTGTAAAACGCAATAAAAACGATTTTACAGAAAATTCACCTTACAGAATAATTTATGGTTCATTTAGGGCTCTGCGAATATGATAATTCAAATTTTAAAAAATGTTTGAACAAATTTACAAAAAAAACTGTAGAAATAAAAAAAAATTAAATAGAATTAAATAAAAAATTAAATAATATAAAACTGTAAAATTTACTACAACAAAAAAATGAATTTTCTGTGAAATAATTTTTATTACGTTTTACAGTAATCCTGAAACAACTTAATGTTAAGCCATTACAAACACTGTTATTTACAAAGAATACTAGAGCCCAACATTTAAGACTACGGACCAAAATTAGTCCTTAATTAGCCCTAAATTATGCGAGATGTAATAATTTTTGTGGGAAATTTGCTGAAACAAGTTTAAAAGAATTTAAATATCATATTCATGGAGCCCCAAGTGAGCCTTAATATAGAGCAGAAGAAAAAATTGGTTTAATTCATTTTTACTAGAATTCTCAAAATAGAAATTGTTTAAAGCTTTTTTTTCATTTTTGATTCTTATATTCCCAGAGCTCTTAATGAGCCCTAAATTATTCTATCAGGTTAATTTTCCGTGATATTAGTTTTAGTACGTTTTACAGCAATATTCGGCCAGCTTAACGTTAAGTTAGCGCGAACACTATTTTTAAAACAAAATAAAAGAGCTAGAAATTTAGGACCCCGGGTTCAAATTAGCCCTAAATAAGCCCTAAATTATGGAATAGCTTAACATACCTGACATATTTATATATTTTACAAATATTTAAAAATTTAAAACTTATAATAATTTTTTTTGTACAGATTTCGTTCCATTTTTGAAATTTATACATCTTTCATTCTGATGAAAAGGTATTAGTTTTATGTCAAATTTCCCCTTGTCAGTTTCAATAAAATTTTTACTTTTTGAGACTCCATAAGTGAGAAAAACGATTTTAGCGAAGGTGTCTGTCTGTATATAGTATTTAGTATCATGTTGGCACACTTTTTAACGCATAAAAAGAAAGAACGAGTTTGTTAGACAACTATATTCAACAAATGATATAACAAATGATTTAACAAACGATCAAACTATGCAAGATTTGAAAAAATGTTAAAAAGCAATATTATTCATTTTGAGAAGATTTACTTTATTCTAGACAATTTTATTGATTATATGTATGCCTTGTTTAAATCGTCAAAAAAGTTATCATAAAAGAAAAATTCAATTTTTCAGTAGAACTTCTCGAGATACGAAAAAATTCTGTATCTAAAAAATATCCGCAAATTTACATGTTACTGTTTCTTGAAGAAAGAGAAATTTTTTGTTTGAATTATAATAACGTTTCAGAAAAATAAAAGAATGCTATTTTCCGACCAAACTATGGAAGACACGAAAAAATAATAATAAGCAACCTTGTTCGCCTTAAAAAGTTCCACAAATGTTATTTTATTCCCTTATCAGTAAGAAGAATTGTTTTTTTAATCGTAAAATTGATTATTAAAACATAAAAAAAATTTATTTTCCAGCCAAACTATAAGAAACAGGAAAAACAATGATATGAATTTCCGATGGTTCATTTCTGAAAGTTTAAATTTCAGAAGACATAATTTCGCGAAGGTTCAGTTTACCAAAAAATCGCTTTAGTGATAGGTGAGTTATCTGAAAATCATTTAACCGAAGGTTCAAATATCCAAAAACTTAAAAATGGTTTATTTACATTAAGAAATATGTTTCATAAAAAATAAAACATGTATAATGCGTAATCACGTTGATTGAAGGGATGAAAATAGTGACAATTCATCAAAATTAGTGACAAGAACCTTATATAGTTGATATACATCAATTTACGTTAAACAAAAATGAACAATTGATTTCAAGGTTACGCACCGAGGAAGAAAAAATAAACGTTAACATAGTGTTTTTATTAACCTTTTACTCGGGTAAACCCGAAAGTGCATCGTAGCCACGGACTAAGTCAAGTGACTGATGAGATTAGAATTTTATAAGTCAATTCAACTAATTCAATACGATGCGTGAAACCTCTTGCGATGTTGTAGGCGTACAATTACGAGCGGCCACGAGCGTTAGAGGTGACAAGTCACCTCTGGTTGCTTTCTTAGAGCTACTATCTGCCACTCCACGGGTTTTTATTCGCACACTTCCTGATGGTCAAGAAAGTTTCATACAATGCGACAGGTGTTTAATAAAAACGCCTTCTGTGCTGCTGACAATAAACTACTCACTCCTAAATGTTCAATATCTTCAGTGCATCTTGCATGTACGTTGCCTATAGCCGAAATCACAATGGGATGAAAAGATGCATGATTCACATTCCTCCATATGGTCTGTACTTCATGCCTTAACTCGCTATACTTGTGGTTCTTGGTTGTGCAGGTTGACTTTCAATTTCGGTTAAGCGGACAAGCAATGTCGCCGATGCAGACTCTTCCACCTTTTTTTTCCTTTATCACGATGTCAGGTCGATTGGCCCGGATGTAATGATCTGTTTGGTTAATAACATCCCAATATAAGATGTAATCTTCGCTTTGTAAAACATGAATTGGAATGTATCTATAGAAGGGCATCCATTCTTTTAAGAGTCCTAGGCTTAGGGCAAGTTGTTGATGTAAAATGCCCGCTAGATTATTATGTCTGTGTGTATATGCTCTCTTAGCCATTACGTGACAGCCATCAATAATGTGCTCGATGGATTCGTTGGTATCTCCGCAATATCGGCACCGGTCAACCACTTCTTGATGTAACACGTGTTTGCGATAATTTCTGGTGCTGACACCCTTGTCCTGTATTGCATTGGTGAATCCTTCCGTCTCTGGATACAGAATACCCTTTCTTAGCCAAATATTAGATGCCTCATTATCCACTTTATTTTGATGTACACGCAGAAAAAAGAAATGTAATATTTACTTATCAAGAATTGTAAAGGGTTTCTTGTAACCGTAACAGTATAAACTGCTCTTAATAAGAGGGTGAAAATGTTAAAATCACTTAGCATTTCGTAAATGTCACAGTGAAATTAAGGCTAATTTAACGGTTATTATTTTACGGATCGCAACTCGTAAACCAGTGTAGTGGATGAGACAGTTGACTTGCGTGCTTAGGTTTATGCGTTCGAATCCCACTCCCCCCCCCCCCGCCCCCATTGCGTGCGAAATTTTAATTGTATTATAAGCATTATGACTTACAAATAACGATTAATTATAAGTATATCCGAAAATATTTATAAGAAATAACCGTGCGCTTATTCAGATCTCTTTATATTATTCGTTAGTGACATGATAATTCGTAATTGCAGCATCCAGGAACTGTACAGAATAGCGACTGGATCGGTAAAATCTACTGATCCGCAGGTCAGCACCACTTGAGAATCGGTACTAGTAACAATCATTAATAATCATTCTTATTTGCCTATAATTCCAACGTTTACTGAACTGTCATGTTTTCCAAATATGTACTAGGAAGATCGGTAGATTTAACTTGGTTTTCAGTAAAATGTAAGTTTCTTTGTTTTTTGCGTGTAACGTTTTGGGGTGCTCGCCATGGATGGCTTTCTGCCTCCATTGTATTTCTAATTCCTCTACGGTTTCTGTCCTTATATTCAAGGCCCCATCTGAGGTAAAATTGAAGGGCGTGTATTCAAGATCCGCTTGACAGATGGTACTGTAAAGCGCAACATTTCGTTTGCTGTCAAAATAGTCTTACAACTGTATAATTTGTGACTCACACAGTTTGTTGACATCTACAACGCCCCTACCCCCTAAATGTCGTGGAAGAACTACCCTTTTAATCGCTGAATTTCTGTGGTGCATTCGGTGCTTCGTCATTTCTACGCGAAAAATTCTGTTTAACTTTTCAAGGTCGGTGTTAGTCTATTTTATTTATTTCATTATAAAAGAAACATTTCTGTGTGGAAATGTTGTCACGGGCTTATATTGCCCAACATGTCGAAGGCATTTTTGGTTAGAGTTGGATTTTATTTTTGATTATTTAACACGGGACTATCCCGGTATATATCATCAGTCACGGACGCATTTTTATAATGCAATCAAGTGATCTGATGAGAGCAGTATGCCCCGACATATTGGACAAAGCCTGGATTTTAATTCATCATTGACGGACTGGGTTGAAGTCAAGTAAGCGATGGGGGGAACTACAGCTTAAGGTCGGTTCCGAACCACCAAAACCTTGGTAAAAGTACATAGAAAAATTATGATGCAATAACAATAATACTAAACTTTATTTTTACTTCCTCGATGCGTAACCTTTAACTCAATTTTGTCATTTTTCTTTAACGTAAATTGATGTATATCAACTATATAAGGTTCTTGTCACTCATTTTGTTGAATTTTCACTGTTTTATCCCTTCAATCAACTTGATTACGCATTATATATGTTTTATTTATTATAAAACATATACCCTAGTTTAAATAAACAATTTTAGAATTTTCGGATATTAAATCCATCGCTTAAATGATTTTCGGATAACTCACCTATCGCTAAACTGATTTTTCGGTCACTTGAACCATCGGAAAAATGACCCGCTGTCGATTTGCCTCTGGTACACTCTTTCGATGCTCTAAAATAAGGTCAAGTTCATTAGCCAGCCATTTTAGATAAAAATTAAAAAAGTGAGTGCATTTTGAATATTTTTGAGACCATTTTTTTCAAAAATTATCAGAGTTATAGTATTTACAAAATGTTTAAAAGACACACGAAAATGAACATTTTAAGCCAATTAATGGACGATATGAAAAAATGGGAAAAGCAGAAAAATTTGATTTCTAAATGCCCTAGAAGATAATCATAACAAATTTTTGAAATTTCTTGATTAATCAGAAATTCAAATATTGACATCGTATGAAATAATGGAAAATCTAAAAGGTACATTTTTTCATGTGACATTTTCATATAATTTAGAAGTTTAAAAACGGTAAGGCTGCTCAGTAGACCGTATCTGTAAAGTTTAAATCATAAAGAAAACATTGGAATAAACAAATAAAAAAAGACAAGGTTTAGACAAAAAAATATTTTTCTCTCTAAAAGCAACAAAATTACAAACTGAAAATGTATGGTAATTAGACAATATCAAAACATTTTATCCCTAAAAATATCTGGAAAAAGGTGGGTTGTTTTCAGAACTTTTTTTTGTCTTTTTCTATCTGAAATAACGGTGCCATTTTTTATTAATTTAAAACTGTTATGGATTTTCATACAGGGCAAGATACCGGATTAACTGAAGGAAGAAAAATCTTTATATCTCATTAAGTGCAAAAATTGAAAGTTTTTTCTGAAGTAAAATTGGCATAAAACTCATATTTTATATGCCAGTTTATCCTGAAAATGCACCCACCGGCCTGCATGATTTGGAATAGATTCGGTTTGCATCAGTTTGGCAGTCAGTTCTCTTTCACCAATCATTATGCAAATAAAAAATACAACAATATTAGGTAACACTAAATTTAATGACTTGCGCGGCAGAAAGTGTGAAATAAATCAACATACCTTGTAGGAAAACATCCGAAGTGATGAGCGAAGGTATATAGAGTTAACACTCTCTACCATTCTGGTTCTTTACTCACAATATCCGAATGCGCTTACGATATCTAGCTACTAAGCCATGGATTAGTATCCCTTTCATTCTGCTTTCATGGTTTTAAAAAGTGAAGCATGAAATACGATGCACCGTGTGGAGGATCTGACTGTGCCAATCTACTGGAGCTTCACAGAAAGGTGAATCTGTAAAAAGATAATCATCCCAAATGGAAAAGGAATCTGCACGTACAAAAGTCTTGATGCACCCAAAAGCCGTATTTTGTTTACAATAGGAAACCTTTAGGCCAAGAAAATATGAAGTTCTATATATTTTGCAGATTGAGTTTAGAATTTGTTAACCATAAATTAAACAAAATATACGTTATTAATATACGTTATATATATGAACAGTAAAGTCTCGCCTATTTAGAGGGCCGCGAAGCGTGAATATTCAATCATTCATTATTTGATTAATAACGGAAATAACGTTTTTTTTACTCCATCCAGGCGGAAAAATTATATATAGTGTAAAGTTTCACATATAATACTCATTTGTTTTGTACAATAAATGTATAAAACAAATAATTATGATATATAATACTTCACACTATATATAAACTATATATCATATTTTCGCCTGGGCAAAGATGACTTAATCTCCTTGAAATACATTTTGCTTTATCCTGTCACTAATATGTCCCTCTACGAATCCTCGGGCCAGTTAATTTTATTGTTCATAATGAATCACTATACAAACTATTGGCCTCCAGACACTTTTTCACCGACTCAAAAATTCGCTGACTCAAATCTTACACGTTTTTTGTACGGTATTTTCTTAAAGAAAGACGGAAATGCACCGACTCTCTTGTTCTTGCTAAACGTTTAGGAATTAAAATTTTTTAATTTTAAAATTAGCTATTTTTAATTAATGAATTCAGAAGTATGAGACACTCATACTAATGATATATTTAATAGAGTTATTCATATTATAAATAATGTAAATTATGGATTATTAGTCAATTTATTTCATATAAATGGTGATACTTTTTTATGTATGTACATATTGGTCGAGGAATTTATTTTAATTCATATTTTTATATTCAACATAAAATAGAGGACGGTTAATTCACAGAAAAAACTAAGTATAAAATTTGTTGCAGGACATTTTTTAGAGCGATAAAGTTTTGTTTAGCCAACTTCGCGTCTTTCATAAAACATGTGTTTCTTCATGGAAAAACAAAAGAAAGTTTAACGAATATTCGTGAAAAGTTTATCCTGTGAAGTTAATTTTGGTTGCAGAGAATCTTTCGTCGGAAATCGATCTAAAGTTTATCTTCTGTTTTTTCTGTGTTGTTATTCGTACAATAGCCACTGCTTTCTTAGAACATGTTTCACTTGCTATTTCGGGATAAATATTACTTTTGAGGGAAACTGTTATCACAAATTTGATATAAGCCACTCCTCAAATCGTGAATAAATTTTTCATTTCAATATGAGAATTGTAACTAAATAATGCAACATTTAGTCGATTTTATTCTATACATATTAATAAACTGTCCAACTGGGTAATTTCGGATATGCGGGGTAAATTCGAACACTACGAAACTGAACGGCCGGACGCAAAAACGGGAGACGCGCTTGTATAACAGGTGCCAGAGTAAAAATATTTCGTCTTGATTTCAACTTGGCTCGACTTTAGTTCTTTTACAAGGCGGCTATGTCTCTCTGGCGGCCAGGGGCGAGGCTTAGCAGTCGAAAACGTAAGTCTTGATTTTATGACTTTTACGACGTGTTTTAAAGCCAAGTCGGGTGGACTTGTCTTAAGACGAGAAATTTTATAATAAATCTTAAGACCAGTCGAAGTGGACTTGTCTTGAGACGAGATTTTCAAGGTTTAAAAAGATAAAAACTTTTTTTCTTAAGAAAGTTATATTACCAATTTAGGATTTTAATATTTTTCAGGCTCAAAATTACAAAAGTTTTCGTCTGTGAATTTTTTTTTCATCATACTGCGGCCTCTACGTACTATGCACTCCACCGACAGGGCCTGTGATTTCCAGGAAGCCGGTAGCTAGGCTGGGGCGAAACAATTGACATTTGCTAAGGATTACAATTTTTAAACCGATAGAACTTGTAATTTTGTAATAAATGATTTGCTTATTCAAAATTCAGAATCTGCCAGTCTTATAAATACAGGCATATAAAATTTATCTCAAAAAGATTAAAAGTGTGATTTTCGAAAAGTATCTAGTGAACTGTTGGCGATATCAAAAAATAGATATTTATTTTATACTTGTTATCCTAAGAACCTAATTATTACAGCTAGACGAAATTATTAATGCACTAAAAATAAATACCGAGGGGAAAAATAACATAAATATTCTGTAAAATATAAAGCGGATTAGTGATGATCCTCCGAGGTGCTTAGATAGAGCCTTTTGTTGCCGGTGACATCTTTTCATTGAAACTATAGTGAACATTATGGCTAATTTATAACCTAGATAATATTGTACGATATCGTGCTGTACGATACCTAGCATTTGCCGTGAACCACTGAAAGTTCCAAATCATACATTTGTTATTTAAAAAAATATTTATTTATAAAGACCTGTTTCTTTTTCGAGAACTGAATGAAACTTTCTTCACACGGATGTAGTGAACATTTTATTGAAACAAATATGCTTTAAGCCGAAAGAAATATATAATTCGGAGAAAAATAATATGAAATTAATTTTAAAGAAGATCATTTCAACGAGATCCAAATGAATTAATTAAAAAAATTTCCTTTTCCAAAAAATAATTGAGTTATTAATTCAGTTTATTTATTCGAACGAAGATAGCTTCCAATGAAATAGATCAATATTTAATTGAAAGAAATATTATTTCAATATATGTATATAATTTTTTACTTCCAATAATAGTGTCCACTTTCGGCATCAGATTAATTTTTTTTTTAATTTGACGAATAATTATTTATCTGGAAAAATGTTTATCTTAGATCAAAGAAATCTAAATTACTTAATCCTTCTTTATTAGTACTTCTTTATTAGTACATAAACGTTCCTTAGTGCATTTTTTGCCCATACTTTTAGCTCAATATCTCATTTCGTGTGAAATTTGTTTGAGACCAAAATAACGTCGGTAAGACCGTCGGCATTATGGTTGTGCTGTGAACCGTCACACACAAAGAGCCGCGGCGTTAAGCAATTCCGAGTGCAGATAGCACTCGGATAGACGACCCTCTGCGAAGTACGACCGGATTGTGTATTCCCTGTGTTTCAAATAATAAAGAGTTTGAGGTTTGACGTGGAGGATGATTGTGTGCGTTCGATGCTGAGACACATCGAATATCCACCTTTAAACTCGATATTCAGAAAACCGGCTTAACTCGGTAGGTGGTTTTCTAAAGTTTGCCTCTCATTTGAACCAACTTCCTGAAATATGCAAGTCTTTCTTATAAATTCAGATGCAGCTGAAGGTTATCACTGATATAATTGAATTTATAGAATGTTAAGCCTACATTAGTTTATCAGTTGGATGCCAATGATTAAATTGAGTTAATAATTTCCTTAAGTCTTTTCTTACTGTTCGCTTATTTTGCATCAAAACATAACTAAGTCACTAGTAAATCAGTTACAACCTGAATCACCAACTAAAATGGTACCAACTTCGCTGACTTCCAATTCTTAATTCAGAGAGTATGTAAATAATATTGAAGACTTCAAATATACATCTAATTTAATGCTGCATCTGATAGATAAAAAATAATCCTGTATCGAAAATACTGGCTTTACGATGACGTGTCCTCGCTCATTTAATCACATATTTTGCGTGCCTTATAA
>NC_046661.1:71390951-71402510 GCF_010883055.1 Belonocnema kinseyi | reverse complement strand
ACGGAGTTAAGTGATACTTGGTTCTTCTTTTACAGGATGTTTGAAGGTCCATTTTGCAATGTAGATTTAGAAGAGCTTCTTCTAGCATCGATACATATTTAAAGAGTGATACTCCAGTCAAGTTTCTCGTTTCAGGTTACGTTAAATTTTAGCAGAATGTGTTTGCTTTGATATTTACGTGTTTTCGCGAACAGGCCTCTTATCGCTTCAACCAGATACCAAAGAGATCGAGGGGCAGATTGACAGGATAAAAAAGCTGTCTCCTAAAATATATTAGGCATCTCATGCTTATGTTAGGCAGGTTAGTTGCCGCCACATCGAAAGTTAGCACGGAGTCCCCTAGGGTATATGTTTACTTTACTCTTTATTTGCCGGTTGCTTTGCCACGATGGCGCTCTTCCGTTACTCTAGACGATCGAAGTGATTCCGTTTTAACACGATCATGGGCATCGCTACCCACTGTTCACCCTTAGTTGGAATCGCCACCGCTGAGGTTTAAAATTACTTTCAAACTGAGTTAACACTACAAAAATAGCATCATGTTATAAGACAGTTTAAAGTAAATTTTTAATAAATTAAAGAAAAAATATGTATTAGATGGGAATAGGTATTCATCATTTTGGTCTCAGGGTGTTTTTTTGAAAAATAATGACATAAAGAATTTCCTGAGACTTAAGGTATCAAGTAATTTTCGTACATTTTGCATATTTATGGTCGTTTATCGTAATTTACATCTATTCATTAGTAATTTGTTCTAACATGTTATTTATGGTTTGTTCCCGACGGAAAAGTAAGACGTAGTATCCCTGTAAGTGAGAAGTGAAACAAGCAACGTTCAGGAATGCGAATTGGCGGTTGGCACGTCAACGATGTCAACACACGTTGGAAGTTTTGAACATTTCTATGTTGCGGGTTTAAAAAAATAAGAGTTGAATTTTTTCAAGACCTAACTTTTTTGTAGCAGTTATATAACTGTATGTTAAAAGTTTATATTATTTTTTACATTTTCATGATTATGAAATAATAATCACGTGCAATTGTTTAATGTTCATGAAGCATAACAATTTTTAACTCACAATTAGCATTAATAATAATTTATATTTTAATTTAGGACGAGAATGAAACATTTAATAAAAGATTAGATCTATTTGTTTAAATAAGGATTAACATTTATTTTTTAGCGAAAATTCCTAAATATAATTATTAGACGATAAGACGATTAGAAATAAATTTCGGGCGATTGTGAAACTTAAAGCATCAGCCAAAAGCAAATGTTGCAATCACACATATCACTAGTAGAAATTACATACTCTGACGTGCATCACACGCTTTTTTTCGCAACAACTCTCCAAGAAAATTATTTAGCACTTTTCTAGACTTTTGTAAAAAAATTTTTTTTCTGTATAGTAGGTTTTGGCCGAATTTGCGTATAATTTCCTTAAACGAATTTCCCAGAATATTTTTATTTTTCTGGTGTGCAAAGTTATTATTATCTAGAAAGACCGCATGCACGTCTATTGATTCAAATGAGTACCTTTTGCAAGGTAAGCTACTGATAATCGTTACTGCATCAGTGAGTAATGCAGACATTAGACATAAATTTAAATGCAATCGATATACAGTAGATCTACCTTACCTAGTGAATAGTGAATCCTAACGGTGCGGCGCCTCTACTAGAAACTGTGCGCATGCACCGAGCTTCAGCTTCTGCGACAGGAAGTAGCCTATACCCTAAGTGCACATCAACAGTGCAGTAGTACGCTCATCGACAGAGAAAGGTTTTTGATCTCAGTTAAAATAGATACTGCCACCACAAAGTCAGTTAAATTGCCAAAAAATTCAAATTTGCACGTGGAAAATTTAAATTTGTAACAGGGTCGTCAAATTTGAAATTTTTACCGGGAGCAAAAGAATTTGTGCACGCGTCATGGATATAGGAAACAAGGGACTAGTCATGCCATTGCGGGGGTGATGCTATAAGGGGGGAAGTCTGCCACCTTTTGATGTCCCGCGACAAACATGGCAGTGCCCACATGTTTATATTTTCATGCACAGTTTGTCGGCAAAAATGCTCGTGCGCCTAATTAAATGGCACATCGTAAGGTGGCGGCTATCCCCACTCATGGAATACTCCCCCCTCCCGTGGATTCAACCCCGCTCTCCCAAATTAGGATGGCATGCCTAGTCCCGTGTTTCCTATGTCCATAGCACGCGTTAACATGTCGTAAGGGTACGTTGGTAACTAAAATTAATCAGATACTCAGTAGGAACCTATATTACTGAACTATAACATAGTAGGAATCTTTATCACCTTCAGACAATAAGTAGAGTACACATCTACTTCTTACGATAAGGTAGATATCCAGATTACCTTTAGCCAATATGCTATGAAATATGCTATGTAGTTATCGATTTATATATCACTTAAAAATTTTATAATAAAATCAATAAATCATGGTTGAATTTGATTATATTTTACCTATGATATGAAATTATTATTTATTTTCAGCTTCTTAGTTTCTTTCTTTTTTAGTTTAGTTTCATTATCTAATTTATAACTTTCATTTATGTTACCTGTAGTAAGTGATCAGTTAATTAGAACAAATCTGAATTATTTTCATGAAACCACCCGTTTGAAATAAAAATTGAATGATTATAATGTATTATATCTAACATAAAAAGTATAAGCAAACTCATATATGTATAATTGGTAAATAGTAATTATAACAGATTTGAGGTCATGTTAACAGGAAACTCATGAAAAATGTATTTACTGCTTTTCTTGTTTGTACGGAAAATAATTGCTTAAAGAATAAAAATTACTAAAAAGTTAAATAATGAAGCAAATTTTGAATTTTAGTTTTACTCAACTTATGGCCACTGCTTAAATGAAAAATAACTAGCGCAAACAGTCAAACAATGATATAACGCCCCCGGATATATCCCTTCCGATAATTGACGCCGCACCGCAGATAGGAGTAAAAGGAGCTGCGGGAAGTGTGCGGTGGCCACTCTGGCGCAAACAAACTAAAGCATTTTCATCCAAAGCGGCACTCTCTTAGGTTTGTTCCGCACCTCTCCATCCCCACAACGGTCACAGTCTCCAAGTTTTACTCTAGTGAAAATTTAATACATCCCAATGATTTCTATCAACACTTAACTTTGTTTTCTGCAAAGAATCATCTCTAAATGTAACGAAATTTCTTCACTGAAGAAAGTCGCAGTTTACCTCAGACACTCAGTACGTTTCAATTTCGACTTCTTCTGGTTTCTCTGCAATCGAAACAAAAGGCCTATGACAAAACCACCGGACCTATCTGAATGGCATATCAGTGGCACCTAGCTCCTCGTAGGGATAACAATGATAAAAGCAAACATAGTTGTAGTAAGTACGGTTCAAAACGATCGAATGCACAGAACTCTTTCCAATGGATATAACAGCAATGCCGACTACTCAGAGGCAACCTGCTTGATTCCGAAAATTCTATTATGGCTTCTAAACGAGAAGGCGCAAATGCAGGCTCTGTCTGACGCCACAAGAAGTCTTGAGCGGAGAGAGAGGTGGGTCAAAGAAAACGAACAGTTTTTCTCCGACCCATCTCGATTCTTCAAAGACCCTTCAGTTACTGTCGACCATCTGCCCAGAACAGAGTAGGTCGAAACATTTTGAAGATAAGTCTATGAAGTTCGTCATTCACTGGAAGAAGACTCAAAGAACATAAATAGCTTCAAGGAGCTTTTCAATGCCATACTAAAATTTGAGGAGGAATGCCCACCCATCACTTACATGAAGGTTAAAAAAGTATAAAGGAGCATGAAGAATTATTCAACTCCGGGACCAGATGGTATCAAGAAATCCTGGTCGAATAAGTTTCCTTCTACCCTCCAACTTTTGGCCCGCATTTTACGTCATATCTAAAGTCAAAAGAGTCAATTCCGGAGTACTTCGTGGAAGGGCGAATAGTACTCCTGCCAAAGATGGACAACTTAGCTGACCCAAAGAATTACAGGACAATTTCTTGTCTATACGCACTGTATAATATCTTCACAGCTAACCTAATTTATACGATTGCTCGAAAAATCGGACCTGATGGATATGACTGCAAAGATGCAACATTCTATCAGCGTGGCCTATCAATAGCCTGGATTGATTACCGTAAAGTTTTCGATTCGACCTCCCATAGACTCAGCATCTATGTTTTGGAAAGCCTAAAGGTCAATCCACACATCGTAAGGTGGATAGAAAGATTGATGCCGCTTTAGAAATCCAAATTTACTATCTTCACTTCACCATTCCGAAGGATACTTTTGCAGAAAACTTCTCAATCGACAGTATAAGGTCACTTATGTATTTTACATGGATGATCTTAAAATCTATGATAAAAATAAAGAGCGACTACTCCTAGCTCTAGAGGTTGTCTAGATCCCTTGATATCGGGAAATTTGATCGAGACAAAATCGTGCAACAGTGTTCCTTGGAGTTCGGAATCGAGCCATGGATGATCTTACCTCTGGATACTTTTTTGAAGCTACCAACGTTTGTACAATATAATGAGGAACTATGTTGACATATCTAATGAAGTGATCTCAGAAGAACAGCGTTTTGCATCTGGCTCCTGATCGACTAAATATGAAGCTAGGAAGCCGGGATTTTGTTGGGTTGGCTAAGAAATAAAGATTTCATACATCCAAGGTAGCCGATTATGATAACTAGAAGATGGACTCTCTAGTCTTGGTACAGCTTGCCCAGTTTGAAAATAAGTGCTTGATATTTCGCCCACTTTATTCTCCCCTTTGCTTTGATATTACCATCGATTCGTGCCGAGAATTCAATCAAGTGAATTATCTTTCTCTTCAGATCTTGGAGGACAATATGAGGCTTTGTGTCACTGATACGTAGAGTTTTGTAGAATGAGAAATTCCAGTAGATCTTACACTGATCATTCTCCATAACGGACTCAAATGATTTCTGGTAATCAATCCAAGCCATGAATCAGATTGCGCCGATACCTGATGAAATCCTAGAAAGTACACCTGTCTATTGACAGCTTCTTCCTGCAACCTGCAACCTCTCTCTTGCATCAACGTTGTTTAAATATTGCACTCCATACAGGTTTGATAGATATAATTACCCTCTCTTTGATAATGCCAGTGAATAGCTTTTAGCTCTTTCAATAAGCTAGTGGCAGGTAGTTCCCTGGACTCGACAAATCTCCCATATTAGATAATAATACAATGCGTCTTTCAACTAAACACTGCGAGATCGGTTGTGAGTGACCTCACTTTTGGACTCAACTTTCAATTTGATGTTATGTACTTAATCATGCACTGAAAATTTAATGCATGCCTTTTCGCATTAACGGATATCTGTAAAGGTGCTCTTGCAGGGAAGGGGTGGTATGTTTGCTGGAAGATGTTGCCCTAGTTCTTAATAAAGAGCTTCATATCTCCATTTGTGTAAAAAGGATACCTGATTTCTTAATTACTAAGGCATTTTATAAGCATATTCCGGGTGTGTATTGACCCAAAGTACATGTAATCTCTGCATGCATCCTCTTCGCGCTGATGAGCTTCCTGGCCAAAAAGCAACGATTTCCTCGCGTTTTTCCGGCGCCATTGCCTGCTTGAACCCTCGGTTTTGTTCCATTGCCACTATTAACTGAAACATGGCCTTTATTCGAGAAAGGCATTTTTTTTGGAACTGCGTGATACTTGTGACGTAACCGCATAATTCGTTACATTTGGGAGTTAGCTCAATGCAACGTAGCTGACAAACAGAGCCGGAGCCCTCTTAAAAATATTTTTACAACAACCTACAGCTTAAGGGGGGATAAGGTCCATTGCCGCCATAAAGGCGTTAATTCCCGTATGGATATCTACAAAATCAACTAATTACAATTAATGATTTTCATAGTTCTAAACTCTATGTCTTAAAGGCACATCAGAGTCTCAGATGATGTTATGTGCTGATTTCTCAAGGAAATCGCACTTTCGACATCGAGAGTCGCTGTCTATCTGCATGTTACTCTGGTGCTTCATTAGTCGGCATTGTGCCATGCGTATTTTAACCACTATTTTTAACTTACAGCTTCAGACAAGTCTCGATGTGAAGCTTTTTGAATGGAGAGCTTTCAGAGCAGCGTCTAACTTCATTAAGTTAAGTTTTCAGCTGGGATGAATAGCCTATTATTTGTCGAAACATTTCAATCAAATTTAAAACTCCAGTATTTTTTATAATAGTTTGCAATGTAGTTTAGGCTCCTATAACTTTGAAGATAAGAAATTGTTAAATAATGTTATTTCTTTTAACATTTCTACGTGTTTACTAAATTTCTTACAAAATGAAGTTAGGCGCATTCTTATCCGAATCGGAAAGGCAGCCTGAAGATTTTCGCGCAAGAAAATACGTGTGCAGTATGCTGGAAGCGGCTCACGCACGATCTGTCCCTGCACACACGCAGACCGCCAACCAATCGCGTGCAATCTGTCGCACTGCTGCTGTGCAAGCTGGCTATGTACGTTCACTTTTCGGTCTAGAACTCGGACCGCAGCCCGCTCAGATCGCATTTGCATCGTGCGATTATTATCTTCGCACTAGACACCAGACAAGTTTTTCCGTTATAAATGATTTGCCTCTTCTTTGTTAATTATGCTAGTCCTCCCTTTTCGAGTAGATCGCCTCAAAGGGCTTCAAGAACGAGTATTCTTTCAGCATGTTTTTTGAGAACATGCAAAGGACTTTATCCTCCTGCAATACGCTCTTTATTGAATCATGCACATCACGGAAAGCGGCATTTCTAAGACCTTACCTTTGGGAAAGTTTGTATGACACTGCTTCAGCCTTATACTTAATTAGAAAATACAGCGGTGACATACCTAAGATGGATTGTCATGAGCCTGTTGGGGTTATTCTAATTAATCCGTCTAATTATTACCGTACATAACCTGTAAACTACTTTGGGTTTGAGTCTCTAGGTTTTTTCAACTGTGCCTTCATACGCCCCAAAGCTTGCATTAGCCTTTTTACTACCGCATAGACATGTAGTTTACAGATTAGTTTAGGATAAAAGATGACAGCCAAATACTTAGCTGTCACTGAAAAAACGATCTTCTTGCTATATAAATTAGGATTCATGAGATCACGTAATTACCTGCTTCTCGTAAAAACCACTAATTCCGTTTTATATGGATTAACAAACAGCCCACGGTCGTTTTACTAATCCCAAACAATGTTGAAAGCATTTTGCATAAGTTGAACTAAAGTTTCTTCATCGCTCCCTGTTACCAGTATAACAAGGTCACCTAAGCACGCTTGTGTATAAAAATCTGATTTAGTCAAACTAAGATTCGAATCATCAATGATGAGTCCCCACAGGGTGCAGAATGAAACTCGTTTTCACGAACCTCAACAGAATTGAATATAGATTCCGTATGGGTGTTACTGAAGGAATTCATATAATAGGACTTTCTCCTTCATATAATATTTAACTAAATTTTCTGTCTTTAACGTGAAACAAGTTAGGCTAATTGGTCTGAATGATTTGGCATCATAGTAGGAGTCTCTCTCCGGCTTTAGTATAAAGATTGCTTTGACCTCTTTTCATGCCACAGGGGTATATATCTGATCAATATGCACGCCCTAAAAATGTTACACATTATTCCGATAAGAAAATCTGCACTTTCTTGAATCAGCACCGGGAATTTATCGTCTCTCCGCCGGCCTTGAACGTGTCGAGACGCCGAACGACCCATCCAATTTTTGAATGTGTTAATATTCAGCTTACGAACTTACAGTCAACGAAACCAGGAAAGTGCACCTGCATGTGAAGTTGGAAGTTTTGGCAATCCTTTTTTTCATACAAACTGTTGGCGAAATAAATGCACCAGGTTTCAGTTTTCCTGGATCTACAAAATAGTCTCCTAATTTATTAGCTGATCAGTTAATATTATCCTCCTATGAATGATTTTTATTCTCTCAGCTCACAGGTGATGCGTTTCAGTCCGAAAATGCTTAGCTAATGACTATAGAGGACAAGATTAGGTCAATAGCCTCCTGAAATCTAGCTGTGAATTTTCTGCTGTTGATGTCCTTATTGTTCCACATTGTATGTCCTTATTGTTCCACATTGTATTCCTGTAATGATATAATCGATATCCCTTCTAACGTATATATCTTTCTTTAGGTATTAATCTGTTCTATTGTAAATTATAAAACCATACTTCTGACTTCTACCTTTTATTTATGTGTTGTAACACCAGCGTTCATTAAGAATCAGCGTTGTACATCGGTAGTTCTGAGGGCAGCTGCTCTTCTACATTCAATATGAGGTTCCGGACCGCCAACCTTTTAAGGGTGGATGATGGTTCCTCGGAAGTTCTTGTTATGTCTTATACATCTAATCTTAGCAAATAACGATACATCGCTTCTACTGAGTTAAGCGTCTCTTGTGGGAATTTTTCAACTAAAATAACTGATTTGACATTTTTCCGTATATTAATTTTTTTAGATAAACTAAAACAGAAAAGGGTCCTTTAAAAATGGTTTAAACAAAATTTATTAGGTCCTTAAAAAACTGCAATTCTCTTTTGAATTTTCTTACGTATCTTCCGCCTTTTTATCAAGGTATGGTAGTTACAATTCATCAGTTAATAATATCCGTCAATTTTTAGGACCTTATAACACTGTGCCTTCTATTTGTGATATTTCCATTTGTGTTTAGTTAAATTTACAATGTCCGGAATTCGATACCTTTTCCAATAAGTATGTGTTATAGTCTGATTATGATAAGATTGAATCTCGTTTAATTTCGCATACCGTTTAAGAAAAGCGACGGGTGCGCCTTCCCATTTCAGCGTCTCTAAGTATATTTTTACAGGTTTTGTAACGTGGGGCCAAGCATTGTCATTCAGAACAATAAATTGATCGTGCCTCTGCTCGTATTGCGGCCATTTTTCCTTAAATACTCGTCTCAATCGAATTAGTTTGTTTCGATTAAGGTCGCCCCTGATGGTTTCATTAGGTTGAAGGAGCTCATAGTGCATTACACTATACCTTGCCGATCCCATCAATTACAGAGAATGACCTTCAATCCATGTATATTCGTTTTTTGTGTTCATGTTGATATAAGCTACGCAAACTATGCTATTCACACTTTAGTAAAAATATACCTGATGAAAACTAACGAAATATCCCAATGCGATGATTTTAGCATTAGGATTTCAGCAGTTGCGATTGTTCTCCTACCCTTCCTGAAGAATGGTCAAAAAACTTTTTTTAAGAAAACTATGCATTAAAAGAAAAAACACGAATGACCTTGTCCTATTATTACTGAAACTTTCTTCTTTTCTGGAAGTTATTACAGTAATAAAATTATAACTTACTTAAGATTAGAACAGCATTCTCGAAGAAATTTATCAATGCAGTTTTTTTTATCGTTGTTCATACATACTCACTAGATTCAGCTAATAGAATTCTGTCGAAATCGATTCACAATGCAGGTTGACTTTCATGAAAGAGTTCAACGCGTGGAAACTTATTGTTCACTTTCTCAGGTATGATTGTGCTTTCTGTGCCAGTTATCTGGGACGTTGAAAGCCAGTGGTTTTCCAGTTTCACCCCTACTTTATAAATATTTTGTTTTCTAGTTATTTTAGTACTACAAATATATTGAGTAGACAGTTACAAGATTCTTTTAATACGAATTTGAGGGAACCCATTTTCCGCTGTTGATTGATCTTAACTAGAGTGTTTAAAATGTTTTTTTCTTAAAAAATCGTGTAACATGATCCACGTAACACACCACATCGTTTTTTATTGTGAAACATAGACTAGACTTCACTATGGTAGCAGTGAGGTAGCATCATGGAGCGGCGCTAATGAGCAACCTAAGAAAGTTGTTCATCACCTGAGTCAGTGGTGCAGTGGATTGCACATCGGGCTCGGACCGGCACAAAAACTATTAGGTCTACCGCCTTCATTTTTTGAATGGAGATATTCTTTACGTGTTAATGCAAGGGTAAATACTGAAATTCCTGAGGAAAATGCTCGTCATATCGTTGATATGCATGCACATGAAAATGTAGGCCTATTAGCCTCCCTTTAATCAAATTTTGGCATTAAAATCAATGCCAAATTCAAAATAGTTTTCGCTTGAGAATTTATTAATATCGCGTTTTCGTTAGTCGAGGAATATTGGAAATTAAAAACTGCAAAAGAGCCTATGGAACCTCACAGAAGTTCCATGTTTTAACAGTTACTTCCGAGATTCTATGGTGTGTATGTTTCATATAACGAACATAAGTGTGATAGAATGTTGTCTAAGACTAGTGCCAATACGATTTTGGTCTACTCGATATAAAAACATTCGCCTCAGTACAAATGTTGTTAATAATTGTCAAGGCAAGGATCGCTTCTAAACATTACACTCTAGTTAAACCTTTCAAAATTGAAAATGATTAAATTATCTTGTACAACTGAATAGCGTATTCTTTTTTGAACATGTTGATACAAAAATTATTATTCTATTCGCCGAATACTGTAGTCAATCGGACATTCATTTTATTAAATTTTTTTCCAGAATGCATCATGCTGAAAATACTAAATTATTCGTAAAAAATTTTTCAATAAATCGGAAATTAGTTTTTTCCCCTTAAATTTCTATGCATTTCAGTTCATGCATTTTAAGGTTCCATGACGAGCGCACAATTTAACGTGATCATTATTGGTTCTTATATAGTTTTGAATTTCAAGACCCCCATAACTTATACGTGGTCAAATTTGAAAAGGATCTACCTTTCGTAATTGTTATCAGAAATGCTTAACATTTTGAGATGTTATATATTTCATGATAGGCAACTAATAATATTTTACAAATTAATAAAATATTGAAAAATGTCAAAATGCAAATTTTTTTTTTCCGGTATAGAAAATTTGAAAAATGGCTCTTATACGCGTAATTATGTCAGAATAACACGTGCATAATCTGCTAAGAAAGTAAACTTTAGGCATTTCACTTTTCTTGAGTATTGTCCACTGTACAATGCTATCCGTTGTAAAAAGGTTTCTCCTACCTACTTTATCTTTTGTATGGAGATGTTTTTCACATTTATAATGCAAAGAAAAAGAATTCGAATTCTGGTGAGAATACTATCGAGACGGGCAAATAAAAAAATGAAATTTTGGGCTTTTTGTTCTAAAACTGCTTAAAGTTGTCTAAAGTTTGGCTTGAAAGCAGAATTCGGAAATTTCGAAAAAATCTTCGCTTTGCCCGCTTCCCGAAACGATTTCTAATTTCATATTATATATACCACCTTTCAAAAGCAATGTATAAACAATTCCTACACCAAGAAAATCTCGACATTAAGTTAAACAGCTAAATGAGCCAAAGTAAATACAAATTATTTTACATTTAAAAGTTAGAACAAAAAGTAAAATGGACTAAAATGTTATCACTATTAGCTCGAATCCAAATGCAATGATTCTTCAAACTTTCACGACAAGTGCTATGACGAAAAAACTTTATGGGGTTTAAACAAATTTTAAAACTTTAATTTATTATA
>NC_046661.1:71387484-71390851 GCF_010883055.1 Belonocnema kinseyi | reverse complement strand
GTGAAAAATTATCTTTAAAAATTAAAAATAACTTTACACAAAAAAATAAATTTTTCAAACTTTATAAATCTTATTAAAGAGCAGTAAATATTTAAGCGATAACTGAACAGAGTTATACATAAATGATAAAATATTCAAGATACAATAAAGTGTACCGCGTCATCAGGGCGTAAGTGCCAAATTTCGCTACTGCGTCTTATTACCCTTAACTAAATAGTTTGACCAAACTCACACCTCTATACAAGATTATTGCCCATTATTGTCGGGCTCGATACCATGTTATGCACCCATAAACGAAGTACTTAAGAGAAAAAAAATTACTGCCCCAGAAACTATTATCTAAAAGTACCAGATGACTGGACTATAAAAGAGTCTCTCAAAGCGCCTAGGATGGAGACTCTAGTTACAACCACAGTCCCACAAAACTTTGATTAAAGAGGGGGGGGGGGGATTGGTTTCAAACGAGTCATAGCTGGTTGGTGTTTTATGCTGAGAAGGTCGCCAACCTTCAGCAGCGTTGTGGTAGTGTTACCGTAATCTTGTAGGGCATTTAAAAAGAAATATTTTTCTTGGCTAGACTTTTTTCTTACCGTGCAGTATTTGGCTTGAAATGTTAATTGTTGAGTGCTTTTTGGAATTCTGTAAATGCTATAACTCTTGTAATTTTTGGTTTTATGAGAAAACTAATTAGGATAAATTCTTCGTCTCTTTAAATTGTATGAACACCTGTACAGAGACTGTTAAAATTTATAAAAAAAAGTGTCCTCAAAAATATTTTAAATGCCCTCAGTTTTTGAATTTGTATCCAAAATGGCTGGTTAACATACTTGACCTTTAGTTTAGGACACTAAAAGAGTGTACCAAAGCCCAATATAATAGATTAATTTTTTCAAAAGTGATCGTGCTCACAGACAGACAGACATACCTACAGACAGGCACTTTCGTAAAAACCTGTTTTTCGGATTTAGGTGGTCTTTAACCGTGGATATTCGACAAAAACTGGGGGGGGGGGGGTCAAATTTCACACAAATCTAATATCTTCTCTGATAAGAATGTAAAAAGTTAGGCAATTCCATCTAATTCAAAATGAGCATTTTTAGGTTCCGCCGTACATTAAGACAAGAGTTTTTCTAGGAGTTGGTTTCTCCTTTTATGATGTTCTTTTCATTGATCGTTAGATCGAAGTAACAGTTGTCAGTCCAGGTCCTGATTGTCAGAATTGTAGCGAAATTTAGCGATTTTAATGAAACTTGGTGAAACTTTAGAACTGGATAAGTAAAGTTTATATTTGAAAACGATTTTTAAAGTTTTTTAAATTAAGAAAGTTATAGGTCTTATTATCAGGCAATTATAGGAAAAATAATTTCATTATTCAAAAAAATGCTGGATGTTGAAAATCAAGTGCGCTCTTTACATTTTCAGACGAAAAGTCTTAAAAAATTCACGCACTTTTGAAATTATTTATCTTAATGAACATTTAAATTGTTATATTTTACCAACGATAATCAAAAATATATTATTTTGAGGAATATTTGTAGCAATTTCAGCGAATAAAGGAAAATAAAATCAGAAAAAATTAAAAATTTCAATATTTTACCACAAGAACTGTCAATAGAAATGTTTATTGTCAAGCTCTGAATGATGTTTATTATTAAATGTTATTCCTATATTAATACAAATTTAGTTTTGATAAAATGGAAAAAAATACTGGAATTATCACATGCTATCAATTTTTTAATAACATTTGTTCATATCGTTTAAAAATTTATGTTAGAAAACAAAATAATAACTAGAATAGAGCACATTTACCTTTTCTAAATAAAAATTTCTTTGGTATGTTATTTTTTAGGTTATTTTCAGAACCGCTGTAGGTATTATAAAAAGAGGTTACATTTTAAACCTGCACTAAAAAACAGTAAAATGGTCTGAAACATATTAAAACAAATTTCGTTTGAACCCCCTAAAAAATTGTTAAGTATTTTTTTACAGCAAATTTAGTTTCAAATATCGTTTAAACCACATCTAATGCCAACAGATGGAGTGCAGATTCCTGTTTAGCGTTGAAAAACACATCGGAAATAATATGCCGCATTCAACGAGTAAGCTAGTTATATTCGTTGATCAGTAAATAAGAAAAAGATACATTCTGAATCGGTTACCATAACGAGGAAGTATACAAGTACAAAAAAGAAAGGAGTTTAATCAATTCTTCTTGAATCAAGAAGTCATTTTTATTTTTGCATGAACGTTGTATTATGTTAATGAAGCAAATTTTTCTGTAACAAACAGATTTTGCAAATATTAATATAGAAATGACTATGACTTTCTGCTTATTTAATAAAGCTGATTGATAATTCCGGTCAACCGATTTCTCTTGAATCAAGAAATGACCGTAACTTTCTAACTTTTTATTAAAATGCATTATTATTATAGACGAAAATATTCGTTTCGAATCAAGAAATATTTTCTGTTCTTGTATCAACTTTGAATCACGTGAATGACAAAAGTTTCACAATAACAGTTCTTTTCTATTCTTGCATTAACTTTAAATTGTGTTAATAAAAAAGTGTTACTATGAAAAACGCATTTGAAACATACTATTAGATGAGACTTACATCATTAATCACCCTACAGTTTTTTTTACCTCGTAGGAATTTATATTGTAAATTCTAGCGATTAAGTATGTTGACTATGATAAACTTAGTGAAAAAGTTACATATAGTTTATATAAAGTGAACAAAAAACTGACATTTTTCATTTAATTTCTACACAAAAATGTATCAAACAAACGATAAATATTGCTGTCTTCGCCACTATATCTATATAAACAATATACAACTTTTTCGCGTGGTAAGACAGAGAAACCTCTGTTCTCGGAGAGGATGAAAAAGCATAGAGGATTAATTTTTCAACACTTTGGATCCTCGCGGTAAGTTGCGCACAATCTTTTCATGGGATCTCTTCTGAACTATGTGACCCCAAGAATTCTTCTTTCTTCTTGTAGAATCTAGTTCGTAAGAGGGCTGAGAAAAGGCCAGTGCAGGAGGAATGGCAATAGACGGGCGGGGGTGGGGGCAAAGAGGTTGCAGCTCTTCCATCGGCCACCCTTATTCTCGAGCTTGTCCCACTTTATTTTTTTATCTCTTTTTTCGCAGTTTGCAAAAGTGGGGTGGAGTAGCCTACTATTTTATGTACTAAGAGCTTCATTCCTTTCCTTTCGCGCCGTTACTTCCATCTCTCACTATACTCTTCTTGCGTTCAAAGCAGATTCCTAAGTCGTTCGCGCCTGTAGCTGACAACAAACTTCTAGCGACTACTTCTTGAATCACCTTTTTTGTTCATTGTTCCATTTTTTTCACATGTGACA